>NW_009231054.1:0-12813 GCF_000690835.1 Fulmarus glacialis | reverse complement strand
GAGTGATAAAAAACTGGAGATGAAAGACTATTGAATCCGTAGGACATTTCATCTCTTTTCCTTGGGGCAAATGTAGGTCTCTTTCCTATAGTAAATACATTTCAAGCTGTTCAGTTTAAAATTTATTTAGTGACAATACTTCTGAGGCTTCCCTGGAGAGGTTATTTTGTAATTTAATAGATGCCACTGTTGGGGATTTTTTTTTGTTCTAATTTACTAAGCACTCAGTGGTTTTCATCTTTAAAGCACATTACAGACATTAAATGATCTGTAGACAGTTACTGAGAGGTAGCTAAGCCACCACCTCTCTCACCCCGAGCCTTTCTGTTAATAACTCTGCGGGAACTCCATTCAACTTAACTCAAACATGGTTTACTGCAGTTAAATGAGAATTTGTAGTATGATAAAATGGCAGGTCAGGCACAGAAATTTTCTTCTTTCTTGTGTTCTCATTTTAGATCGTGTGCAACTTGCTCATCATTTCAGATGTTTCCTAACATTCAGATCTAATAATGGTTTTCTTTTGCCAGCTGCATCTCATTGCTCTACCCCAAACAACAATTCTTCTTCCTTCACCTTTTGAGGTGTGTGAAGTGTGCATGGATGGTTATCTGATGTGGCCTTGTCGTTGCAGGGCTCAGCTCCCTCTCCTCGTTCTGTCATGCCTACCCTCCTTCTGAACTAGGCCATCTTCTCCGCTGACATCAAACTTGTCTGGCACCTCCGAGGACCAGCTTGTAGTAACATCTGTGTTTCCTCTCTCCTCCCAGCAGCAAAAGCTGCTTCATTGCCCAAGGCAGCTAGAAAAATTGCTGCTGTCTCTCCTGCGTGCCACTCCATGTAGTGGCAACTCCACTGCAGCTTGGAACAACCTCCATGTCTAAATACCTGAGAAACTTATCAGAAGGACACAGGTCTCAGGAGATGACACCAGTTCCCATTAATGTCCCTATGGGAAGGAAAAAGTTGCGAAGAAACTCTATGATTGATTGTCAACAAACCAAATGCCTTTCGTTAGCCTGTTGTCCGAAATGCCCCAGAGCTGGCCTGGGGCCCTGCTAAGTTGCCCTTGGCTAACCCGTGTCCCTCTGTCCTCGCCCTGGCTGCTGGGCTGTAGGTGGGGAGACCAAGGTGGATGGGGATCTGCCCAGCTCTGTGCCCTCTGGGAGTCCCTCTGCTTTCTACATGAGCCCGGAGCCAGTGCCAACGTGGGATTTAAAACAGATTGGTCAGAATGAAATGTTTCAGGTCAGAAAGCCTGGGAGGCTGCTTGTGAGAGTCACGCGGTGGCCCTGTCTCACCCCTTTGGCAGCTTAAACAGGGCCCCAGGCAAAAGCATCTATTACACTTGGCCGATCGTGTTTGAGGGCATATATGTTTGGACTAGATTTTGACATGGAGATGTTATAAACCAGCTCTTGACCGGGACAGTGGTCCTCTCTCTTCAAGCAGCGGTTTGAGCGCTGCATGCTTTCAGGCAAGAATTGCCTGTGCCTTGCCTGTGTGAATTGCCCTACATTTCTGCTACCTTGCAATGTGTACACGGCTAAAAATAGCACTGGCCTTTTAACCATCACTTTGCACACCGAGCACTTACCTGATAGTAGGCAAACAATCAGCACATGTAACTAGGAAAATCAAGGTAGCGATCAAAAGAGCATTTGTCCGCTTTGTTTTCCTGGTAATTCCTCTTGTGAATCGGGCTGTCATTTTAAATGTAGAAAGTGCCTGTGTATTCAGCTTGCACCACTCCAGATGGCAAGTTCACCTGTTTCACATTTTATAATCTTGTATTTCAGGGCAGTATTTAAAACTGTTACTTTTTTAATAGTTAACTCCAGGACAGAATTACAGACTGCCTCAAACCCAATAAATAGCTTCAAGGAGTATTTGCTATAGGACCTTGGCTTTTTAATGTTCTAGTCTGCCTCCTGTTTTCGCTTGGGTTAGCCTGCACGGTGCAGAGCCATATGTTACCCTGACACACCTGGCAGAGCAGAGTTTAGCCTGATGTTGTATTTCAGGTCAGCCGGAAAACACAGTTTCAGTCACTGTCATAAACATATTCAAGTCAAAGTCTGAAAGAAAAACCCTCTGTATATTTGGATTATTAGCTAATCTCTGCTGAATGCCACAGAACGAACTACTGCCCATCAGCTTACTGACCATAAAACTGGCATTTGAATTTTGGGCCGATGGTCTTGGATGAAGGCCTGTATCCTGCACAGTTTCACTGATAGCACATGCCTTGCATTGGCACCTCCTCTGGGAGGTTTGCACTCCATTTTGGTTTTGTCAGCAAGATGAACGCCAGCCCTCCGGAGCATCACGAGTCCTGAGCCAGTATGTTCCCCTGACAAAATCCCTAAGTCATGCTACAGTAGCTGTTGCAAATAGGCCTCCAGAAGCTATTCCATAGTGCCAACGCCTGGGAGTGTGAATACCTGTCCTGGGTGAAAGTGGTGGCGCAGGACAGTTTTGTTGCAAAGTGCTAGAAGCAAGTGGGACATCTGGAGGTGCATGTCCCTGTCCAATGCTGGAATGCACAAGTGATGGCATGAACAACACTGGGCATTCTACACATTATTCTCTTTGGTTTGGGGCTCTCTGAACTCTCACTTCCATCCTTTGTCTTTCCTACACTCAAAATCTGTGTGACCAGGCAACAGAGCCTTTTGGAGTAATTGGTTTACTTCAGTTGTTTACATTAGCAAAGCTAATGAAAGCAAACCTACTGCAACCAATCTTAAAATGGTCACAAAAACTTGGTTTTCAGTGTTGTTCTGATCTAGGGCAGGCAGACGGTTTCTAGGGATATAAATCAAGGCACTGGAAATAGCAGAAAATGTATAAGCAGGTGATCATTGAGTTAAAATGCATGGTACATATAAAATGATCATAGCAAACCGTTCTGTTAGTATTCAATCTGTATGAATTTTATGATTAACTTTGTAATGTAAACAGGAAAATTGCAGTGTTTTGAATTTGCCATTAAAAGATGCCAGAACTAACGACCTGTCTGTTGCTCTGTGGTGCAGGGCTAGAAGGAGAATAGATGAAATTTTACTCTCTCAAGGGACCTGACTTTGAATGTGCTTGCAGAATAGACAGTGGTGACAAACATCCCCCAGGCTGTTTGGCCTGGCTATACCTCTTATTCTCTGGCACCATGTTAAGCATGTTTTTAAGTATGTATCTCTAAAGTATGCCTGCCCTGGGAAGAGCTGCTTTGCTTTTCCTGTCATTTAATTTCCTTCCCTGTGTTTGGCACTCCTAGGAGGGAGTAAAAGGGTTGAAATCACCACTACTTGCATTGAGTTTAGCAATATTTACAAGTACTGTTATAACTAAATTATCTGGCCATCCAACCAGAGAGACTAGAAACAGCTTAGAAAAGTCTCCCTGACACACCAGCTGGGACTGCTGAACTTCACTGAAGGAAGCACTGCAGATGCTTGACTGGGTCGTATCTGTTTATCATGTCTGGTTTATCCTTTCCTAAGATAAACATCCCATGCCAGTCAGTCTCTTTTCAAATAAAAGAGTGTCCATGCCTCCAGTCGTTCTCCCTACCACCTCACCATGTGGTCTAACCTCTGATCATAAAACCCAAAAGGAGTTAATGTAGATATGAGTGGTATCAGTCAGTGTTCAAACCTGGACCATATCAAAGCTTGATAATCACGAAGACAGATGTTTACAGGGCTGAACACAAATGAGATTGAACTGGACACTTTGTGCTAAGGGGATGATAGCTAGTGAAGAATGAGAAATAAAGTTTATGTTTATACAGCACAAAACTGGAACATTCCCATGAATCTTCAGAACTTTTGTCCTCCGCAACTGTGGACTGGGGGGAATATATCTCAGATTTAATGAGAACCCTAAAAACAATCCCTAAAAGCCCACCCCCTCCAGGGTACTTCAAGCTACAGAACATTTCTGTAATACACAACAAAGTGGCTCAATCAATATCCTGCAGGACCTACGAAGGGTCTGGAGAAAGAGGAAAGGACTAAAAAACCTAACACTTTTAGTACAAAAGCCCCCAAATTTCATGTATTACATGAGCATAGCAATAGAACAGCAGAGAGGAAGGGTATTGCCAGTGTGTTATATGAGGCATGCAACTTCAAGCACTCTGTTAATAATGTTTCTATTACATTTGGTATTTCAGCTTAAATTTAAGAGCTAGATTTGCTCAGAAGGTCAGTATGAATAATTTAGAATATTTAGGGGAATCATGAGAAAAGTATTTAGTAATTTTCTTTAAAAACTACGCTGCAGTTTTGTATTTGTTGCCATGTTAATCCCTCAAAAACATGTTTTCATTAGCATTCCTTTTTATTGAATGCTAAGATTATTGCAAAATGAAGGTCATAACAAAAGTTTTATACCACACAAAATTGCAAAGCAACCCTGCTTACTGTGTATGCTAATTACTGCCAAAACGTTACTGCGCGGATGCCAATGAAAATAGCTAGCAAGACTGTTGGAAAAACACCCTCACAATCTGCCCAAGTAGACCTCAACATTGCATGTATGGGCAACCGGAATGTCTGGGGGCTTCCCCATGGCTTGTGCGCAAGTAATTAGGGAGAAGTTTGAGAGAGATGAGAAAAGAGTGACTTGGCCCCGCAGAGCACAAAGCTGCCAGGCTCCCAGCGGACCTGGTGAGGATGGAGCATTTGCATCCCCAGAAGTTGAGTGTCCTCTTCAGTGTAAACAGTTGTGTTTTCATTCATTTCAAGCCCTCTGTATTCCTCAGCTTTAATAGCTAACTAATAACTCTTAGTTAATTTTATGCAACTTTTCCACGCTCCACGCAAGATTGGGGCCCTGTTATTCAGGAAGAAAATGCATTTCATTCCCTCATTACTGGATGGCCATGTACATACGAACAGATATAGAAAGGCACATGCCTTTTTTACATGGAGAAATTACAGGGGCTTAAATAAACTCCTGTTAAAATCAGTTTCATTAGAGTAGCACAACCCTCCCAGATGCCTATAGTTAACAGCTGGCTAATACTGATTTTTTGGATGTCAGTGACGAGATGAAGCAGGTAGTTTCCTGTCTTGCAGCAGTAGTGTGTGCATGAATTGATTTTTGTAAACCATATTGAAAACCTTTAATAAAACGTGTAATACAAATGCGTTATTTATGTGCCTGTTGCTGGGAGAGTTATAAACAGTAAGACCAAAGCTATAGTAATTATATAGCTTTTTAGCTTCTTAGGGGAAAAAGGATGGGTTTATTGGTTTTAATATCTATATAAACAGTAGAAAATGTGCCTAGCTTAGTACAATTTGCACATGAAACAGTGACAGTGTCATGTTAGCTGGTTCTTAGCACTTGAACTTTTTTTTCCTGAAATTAACATTCAATGTTTAAAATAAATTTAATTTAGCTGGTGCTAGTGATCTATAATGAATGCATATTCTCTGCTGAAACATGCACAGATGTGGATGTTGGGAGGGAACAAATGCAGTGATTTCCTTTTGGTGTGTGCAGTGCTTCCCTTCTTCCTCGCTCAGGGTCTGTGAGCCCATGGGAATCTGCTTTCGGTGCTTTTATGCTTTTATGCTTCAACTTTGCTAGGGGGGAAAGAGAGAGAGAGAAACATAGACAAGGAGTTCTTGCTGAAGGTAAAATATCATGGCCCTATACGAGTACAAGTGCTTTTCCTTTTCTCTGTAAATCTCCTCCCGCATTGCTAGCTGCTGATACATGATAACAGGGAAGCTAAGTGGCCTGCCCGCAGTCAGAAAGCAGTGTCTCATTCCCAGAAAGTTCCTGCTCTTCAACCTCAAGACTGTTTTTCTTTTCCAAAGGCAGCTGCCTAAGCAAGAGATATGCCTACTTTGATGTTTACAGTCTAGAAAAAGGGGTTTTCAATCTGTGCTCAGACTGCTAGATTCTGCTGATGCTTTCTAATGGATCTCCTTTAGGTGTTGAGGAAAACTGAAGTTATTATCGCTAGGCTGAACTGCACCCTGAGTCCCCCTGGAAAATTTTCAAAGTCCCACATATTTATAAAAGATGGAAAACCATTGTCTTGAGATCGTAATTTATAAGAGCTGGAATAATAGTTCTTATGAGGAAAACTCTGCTGAGTAAATGTATCCCCCAGCTACCTCCTAAAGCCCCAAGAGGTTCAGCTCTTGTCTAGACTGCATTCTTAGTGATGTGACTTTACTACATCATAGTATTGCAATGCTGAAATTTTATTTATTCTCCAAAACAAACAGCTTTCTATGTATTTCTGAAGCATGGTCAACAGTCTTTAATATTTCTATTAAATTTTGCTTTTTAAAATTTGTGCAGTCCTAATCTGGGGAGTTTATACAGACCAGGACCCTTAGGAATTAAAATCTCTGGGCAGCCTCACAGAGGATGAGGTAAAGTTGGGCAATGCTCATTTCTTGTGTTAACAGGGAGATGATGTTCCAAGAGGGCAGGGATTCATTCTTTTACCCCAAACACTGTGTTTAAGTTTCCTGGGTAATAAAATCTCCTCCTCCTACGGAGCAGCACTAGCTCAACATCTCTTCCAGAAAGAGTGGCCAGAGTAGTCAGTGAATGCAGTAAATGGCTTAATTATCATCAATGCTTTGAAAGTGTTTTTTAAATTTTGGTGAAATTGTTTGGTTTACAGGATGGTTTTTAAAAGTTGCCTCTGACAGTAGAGATCAGAGTAAGAAAATGAGTACAGACAGGCTTGAACCACAGAATCTGAAACAAAAACGCATCCTTGAAAGTCTGGGTTGTTTATATTCAGGGGTCCACATCATCCAGTTGTAGCGAGGGAGGGCAGACACCTGTTTGGATTTCTTTCCAGATTTCCTTAAATATGAGAACAGTTTTAGATCTGGGATTTTGGTTTGGGCCCATTTGCAGCTACAACGGTATACAGCTGTGGAAGAGCAGTGACAGAAAGGCGAAGGTTACCTGGAGGAGTCATTATTCGCAGCTACAATGCAGGAATAGACAGGGTGTTGGTAAGGTTGCCTAGCAGCTGTATTCACACAGTCCAAGCTCTGCTGTGTTTTCATCGAGGATCTAATGTGCTTCCTGTTAAAGTAAAGCTATTCATGGTGTACGAGGATATATTTAAAGAAAGAACAGCTTACTGGGCTTTTCTCATAATTAAAGCACAGTCACCATCCACTTACTGCTATTCCTAATACTCAAACTGAAAGCAGGGCTGACCACATTAGCCAAAAGCCAGTGCTTTTTACAAGAGGCTACGTCTTACAGCTTTTGCCTTCACCGGCTCTCTTTCAATCTCATAGCCTTGGTGGAGGGACTGATGGCCAGATCCAGGCCGCCACTGGCACTGATGTGGCTAGCTCTGAGGTGCACGGCAGTCTCCACCTGCATGAAGCATTTGCTGCTCTCCATTGACCTCAGGACTCCTGCCTGACAGGTGCTTAGAAGCAGCCTACAGGGATCCTAAGCAGAGGTGCCTGTAGCGGTTTGTGCCCCCGGCAGCCCATCCTATCCCTTCCGTTTCTCCCTACTGCTACTTGTCTAGCAACTGCTCAACAACCGTAGCTCACCGGTACTGAGATAATTGGCACTGATTTGAACTGCCAATCTGTAAAATGAAATGATGTATACCGGGAGCTGGCTCAGAAACTGCGAAGGTATCCAGGCAGCTGTGGGGCAGGGACCTTTGCAGTCCATCCTGCAGCAGCTGAACCCTGCAGCAGGATGGGAACATCCAAGAAAGCAATGGGGCAGATAACTGGGGCAGAGATCGGTTTCTAATTTCAGACTGCCCATTTGAAAATAGAGCTAGCAATACCAGCAGCAATTTTAGGGGTGAAAAGCCCTGCATTAAAACCAGATATCGCTATAAAACATCACACATAAGCAGCATATAGGCTGCGAGGAGGAAAAAGTTAGTGGTGAAATCACCAGCAAAAAATAAGGTTAAGCTGTGTCTTTAGTTTTTCATGTGCAGCTTTTCAAGGTTCTGATACGTAATATTTTTCTCTTTTTTCTCTTTGTTTAAAATGAGCTTTTTTTCCCTTGTTGGCTCAGTGCGCGTGTGTACGTGGAACTTTTAATAGGCATAGAGGAGTCACAGAACGGCAGTAGGTAGGGACAGGCAGGTGAGACTCACACTCTTATTAATAACATTTTTCTATATTACAATTCTAGCAATAAAGATGACGGTTATCTTGCTTCTGTTGCCTGGCATAACGCATTCTGTGGTGTATAGAGCAGGCAATGGTTCTCCAGGGGAACTGGGCACAGCTCATCCACAGCCTCGATTACTGCTCTGAATATTGCATATCCTCTTGTGTGGCGTTGTAGCTCAGTGTTCCTGTGCTGGCTGCACATCACCTGGGCTTTTCTTCTTTATTTTTCCCGCACGCCGCCCACCAGAGAATAGGTCATACCCATCGGAAAGTGACATGAGAAACGGTGCCACCTCCTCCTTCAAATATTAAGAAAAGCCGAGCAAGGGAACTAACTTTAAATCACGAAGGATGTAATTGCTCCCTCCTGCACTTTTAGCTGTCTCTCGTCTTCCACTATTGCTTGTTACCCATGCGTGCTTTGGCACGCAGGACCGGGAGAGGATGGGGATGGGAGGGTGGACAGTGGATGTCTCTGTGTCCGTGTCATTGAACTCAGCTGATGAGAGACACAGGGCAGAGAGGGTTGCCTGTGCCTGGGGTGTGTGGAGGAAAAGATATGTCTGATTATGGATCTACCCAGCAAAAACACTGCCCTGCTCTCCACGTGGTATGAATCCCATCCAGGCTACTTGTCTTAAAATCCCCTCTGCATCAGGAAATAATCTCCTAGACTACCCTGAAATGACTTTTGGTCTTAATTTAGTGACCCCAGCAACTTCTACAGCAGCAAGGGTAGTTCAAATGGGAATATTTGTACATTAAGTTTCTCAGTTTCCCAATGCTCTCTCTACCAGGTATCTGCCCTGCTGGGGCTCAAGGCCTGGAATAAACATGTGGGGGAAATTTTTAGGGAGTTTTTTTACTGTCTATATTATGTATCACCGTTGAGACATGTTCAGAGGGTCCAGAAGTAGAATGTGTCTCTTTGCAGCTCATAGGATGTATTAATGAAGAGGGGTCAAAACAGGCGATTGTTGGGTTTGGTTTGTTTTTTTTTTCCAAAAATCTATTTAACAGTCTATTATTGGAGGCAAAAGGCATTGTGAACCTAGTTTAATACATATTTTATGTTGGAAGTCATCTTGCTGTAGTAGACACCACAGGCAGAGATCTTTCCTGGCTCACTTCCAGATGTTAAAATTAAGGGAAACTGTGTATGTGCAGAGAAGAGTTTCAGAAGCTGCCAGATGAAAAGCTGAAAACTGAGCATTTTTAACAATCTTCTCCCCAGTTAAAAATGAACATTCTACTTTGGCACTGCTGTGATGTACTCCGCTCTTCGAGAAGCAAACTGCAGAATTGCTGCAATGTGTTCTTTGTTTCAGGTAAGGAAGGACACGGGATGTGGCGGAGTGGTCATAACACAAGTCTAGTAAGGTGGATATCTGTCGTCTTTTGTCCACGTTGCCACTGATTCTTGTCCAGTTACTTCACCTTTCTGTGCCTCATCCTTCACTATACTAAGACTTTATCAGATATTTAGAGCAATATAACCCTAAACAGCTGTATATGTGCAGCAGATGTACATATTGGTACTTGTATGAAGCTAACATTGCAATGAGTTTTAAGAGAGGATCTACTTTTCCTACTTACCTTCCAAGTGGCAAAGTGATCTCCGACATCAGTTGGCCACCGCTGACTTGCTCTCAAGGTGCTTGCCTTAATTTTCTGGTTTTGATTTCACACTCGATGCCAATATGTCTTTTATTCACTCACTGTGTACACAAGTGCCTGTAAACAACTCCAGCATTTTTCCCATGTCTGGAGACTTTGCTACTCGTCAGTTATGGAAAAAGTCCCCACTTTCCATCAGTGGTAATGGTCAGGTTCCACTCTGAGGTTGTTTTGACACATTTCAATTTTTCCTTGCTAAAGGAAAATATTTACTTGTTTATTATCAGCTGTAAAGTCAAGGTTTTACTGTTCACAGAAATAAATGACTTATTATCAATGCAATTCTTTTTTCCAAAGCCTGAGGAAAACCGCTTGTAATGGAAATTAGCAATGGCTGTTACTGAAGACGGGAACAAAATGTTTCCTTTTTATTATCTGTCCTATTAATAGTTACCAAGAAACGTCAGGTGACAAAGTAGAAAAAGTAGATAACATCAAGTCATGTTTTAATCTTATTTAGTCCCTTGTAATGATGAACCAGAAGAGACCCTAATTATGCAGTTACATGACTTAAACAGTCTTGCTATTGTAGATAATTACATTTGCAACATGCCTTGAAAGTGTTACTGGAGTTATGGAGCTGACTCTAAACTAAATTTCTCATTTAATGCTTCCATACAGAGGCAGTGATACATCTCTGCTTGAAAATGTGAAATGAATTTCTCAAGTAGTGGTAACACCACTTTTTCAAGTTTAAGGTTATGTGTGCTTCAGAGGTTGTTTGTGTCTGTCCTCACATTTTATTCAGTTGGGGAAACAGAAAAGAAGAAGATTTTCATATGTCACCCAAAATGGAGCCAGTTCACCCAGCCATTGTACCTGAAGAACTTAGTGTTTTCAATAAAATTACATTTTGTAGGCAGGACACTTCACTGATCTCTGGATTGCACTCACAACTTAGTTATTTCCATCCCCATAATTAAGCAAAACAATAAATATGACTTTATATTATTTTATTTTGAGCATGGCAGAACAGTGATTTGTTGCTTCAGTACTGTCTCACTGGGAACCTCCTCTGCCTTTTGTGTATTGTAGAGAGGATGGAAGTGCTAATGCCTGAAAATTTAAGCAAATGTTTTCCTTCCAATTTTAGCTCTCTCTCCTAACACCCCTGAATATTTATCCATTTTTATCTTTGTGCTGGTTTTGGCTGGGATAGAGTTAATTTTCTTCATAGTAGCTAGTATGGAGCTGTGTTTCGAATTTGTGCTGAAAACAGTGTTGATAACACAGGGATGTTTTCGCTGTTGCTGAGCAGTGCTTACACAGAGTCAAGGCCTTTTCTCCTCCTCACCCCACCCCACCAGCGAGCAGGCTGGGGGTGCACAAGAAGCTGGGAGGGGACACAGCTGGGACAGCTGACCCCAACTGACCAAAGGGATATTCCATACCATATGACGTCATGCTCAGCATATAAAGCTGGGGGAAGAAGAATGAAGGGGGTGACGTTTGGAATGATGGTGTTTGTCTTCCCAAGTAACCGTTACGCGTGATGGAGCCCTGCTTTCCTGGAGATGGCTGGACACCTGCCTGCCGATGGGAAGTAGTGAATGAATTCCTTGTTTTGCTTTGCTTGCATGTGCGTGGCTTTTGCTTTACCTATTAAACTGTCTTCATCTCAACCCACAAGTTTTCTCACTTTTACCCTTCTGATTCTCCTCCCCATCCCATGGCAGGGGAGTGAGTGAGCGGCTGTGTGGGGCTTAGTTAGTTGCTGGCTGGGGTAAAATCACGACAATCTTTATAGCCTGAAATTACAGCAGTTGTTTAGCAATTATTGAATTGTATTTCTTATTTTGCTTAGAAATCTTTTGCCGTTTAATCTGTCTATATTATACAAAAAGATCTTGGAATGCCAAGTATAATATGGAATTCAGAAATATAATGTATAATAAATGTTAAAGTGCATAAGAAGCCGTAGGATTTCAGCAGAAATACAGTCGGATACAATGAGAGGCTCATCTCCTCAGCTGCTTCTCACTTTGTATTTTTTGTTTATATTAGGAGTCAGAGTCAAATTACCTTCTTGTGCATAGGAATTTGTTAAGGAAGAAAAAAAATATTTTCAGACAATGTCCTTTCAAGTGTCCATTGTTGATTGTACTCACAGGGAAGTGAAGAATACATCCTTCTGCAAATGCCCCTTTATTTGATTTTCTGGTGGTGGCAACACCTCAAACTTCTAGTGCATTCAGAGCCAGGCTTTAGTCCTCCCTTTTCTGGCATGTCCAAAAGATGAGTGAAACTGCTGGATCAGTGTGAAACTCTGCACCATCTGTTTTATTACAGTGAACGGTGCTAGGAAAAGGTCATAATCTGTATATATGCCTCATAACTCACTGAGAAAAATGGATGCAATATTATCCCGTGTATTTTTCTTCCATGTGGTGCTTTTCCTCACTGTGCCAAGTGCCTGCAGGTAAAAGAAAGCGACAGCATTGCAAGGAAAGCCAGTGACATCTAGTACCTTTTTTTTGGATGGTACTTAGTCACTGTATTTGCTATTGCGAGTAAAGTACTTCCTTGTCCTGCCCCTATTCACTTATTCAACCCATTGAGCAAACCAATATGAGAGATTGCACATCAGTATTCCAGACACATCATGACATGAGGAATCTGGAAGAGTGGCTTGGTTTGTTCCCTTCTAAATGGGGTTGAAATTGCTGAGTATCTAGTTCTCACGGAGCCCTTTTTGTCATGGGATCGCAAGGGGTTTCACAAAGTTTACCACATTTAGTGGGTGATAAATGTCGGGTGAAAGAAAAGCAAACGATTAGCCATCGGCAGAGCCAAGAATAGGTCCCACTCGCACTTTTTCCACCCGTCAGCGCTGCCTCTCACAAACGTCCTGCGCACCGTTTCTTGTCTCACCAGGAGCTGCGGGAAGGAGCCTGTTGCACCAAGCAGCGGGGGCAGCAAGTGCTTTCCCAGGGGCTGCGGGCTGCCTGCCCGCGCCGGCCCCCCGGCCCCGCTGGGGTCACTGCTG
>NW_009231053.1:0-678 GCF_000690835.1 Fulmarus glacialis | reverse complement strand
ATTGCTGAGTGATCTCCCTGTTCTTATTTTGAGCCACGAGCCTTTTGTTATATTTTCTCTCCCCTGTCCAGCTGAGGAGGGGAATGATAGAGCGGCTTTGGTGGGCACCTGGCATCCAGCCAGGGTCAACCCACCACAGCCAAGTACTATAGCTTTATGGTGTAATAAACATCTGAATTGTAAATATGAGATTCTGGAAAAAGCTTTTTTTAATGTTGCTTAAAGTATTTACTTTTTTCACATTTAATGCCTTTTTTTATGAATCACAGTTAAAACAAATGTCAGCAAATTCAGCTCCTGTATGGTTGTATTACTGCACTTCCCCCATGAGTAATAATCAGGAGTAAAGAAGCAAAAAAAGTAGAAGTCTGAAGTGAGAATATTAAGGCCTACCACTTATTTATTTCCACTGTTATTCAAGACCTACAAAATTTTCAAGTTTATAAGAGTTGTTGTCTGTAGTAATTTAAAATAGATTCCCTATAATCTGGATCAGTAGTCAACCTGTGTCTTAATAGTGCAATATTCCACTGACAGTATCAATCACTACTCAGTAAATTATGCCTGGCTTCAATGCCTTATTCTTCCTGGCCACTTAGCTTTTGGATACACTTAATTAACTTACTTCTCACCCTGCAGATACTCCAAATCAGGATATAGAATCATAGAATCATAGAA
>NW_009231052.1:0-1184 GCF_000690835.1 Fulmarus glacialis | reverse complement strand
TCCCTGGAAGTATTTAAAAGGCGTGTAGAGGAGATGCTTAGGGACATGGGTTAGCGGGCATGGTGGTGTTGGGTTGACGGTTGGACTTGATGATCTTAGAGGTCTTTTCCAACCTTAATGATTCTATGATTCTATGATACCAGGGGTTGCCCCGACCCAGGTGCAGGACCTTGCACTTGGCCTTGTTGAACCTCTTGAGGTTCACACGGGCCCACTTCTCGAACTTCTCCAGGTCCCTCTGGATGGCATCCCATCCCTCAGGCCTGTCGACCGCACCACTCAGCTTGGTGTCATCTGCAAACTTGCTGAGCGTGCACTCGATCCCACTGTCTATGTCACTGATGAGGATATGAAACGGTACTGGTCCCAATACGGACCCCTGTGGGACACCACTTGTCACCAATCTCCATCTGGACATTGAGCCACTGACCACCACCCTCTGGATGCATCCATCCAACCAATTCCTCACCCACTGGACAGTCCACCCATCAAATCCATACCTCTCCAGTTTAGAAAGAAGGATGTTGTGGGGGACTGTGTCAAAGGCCTTACAGAAGTTCCGGTAGACGACATCCGTGGCTCTTCCCATGTCCACTAATGTAGTCACTCCATCACAGAACGCCACTAGGTTGGTCAGGCAGGACTTGCCCTTGGTGAAGCCATGCTGACTGTCTCAAATCACCTCCCTGTCCTCCACGTGCCTTACATAGCTTCCAGGAGGACCTGTTCCATGATCTTTCCAGGCACAGAGGTGAGGCTACATTATATTACAGTGCCACATGCAACAGCAAAGGACTGGACTGCTGACCCAAAAGGTCTGTTCCAAATAACCCTGCACTTTGTTCCTGCTGCTCCAAAATGAAACTACACACCTGCAAAAACCAACCAACTTCTCTGCCTCCTAGCTTAGCCCAAAGGAAGGCTTCCCTCCTTCGCATAGAGGAAAACTCACCACTAAAGTATCCTCTCCCCATACAAGTAAGTAGCTAACAGAGAGATTTTAACTGTGGCAATTACATGCATACAGATAAAATTCAGTTGTAATTTGGATATTATAACAGTGTATGCACCTGTTTCATTGTGATGGCAACTTTTGCACAGTATATCTAGCAGCCCTGGTGTCCAAAATGTAAAAAGGCTCAAATGATTTAAAAAATAATAATAATAAATTATATTCATATAAA
>NW_009231051.1:12543-15109 GCF_000690835.1 Fulmarus glacialis | reverse complement strand
CCCACCCCAAATGAAAACTCTTCTCAACAAAAAAACAGTCGTGTAGACCAGGTACTCATGTCCAGGTCTGTCCTTTAATGATAGGAGTGTACTGAATGGCAGATGGGAATGTTGATGATTCACTGAATATATTTATGTATATATGTAAACACTACCTCACCAGAAAACAGCTTACCAAGAGGGATATGGTAACTTAAAATTTGTTTTCAGTGGAGCCCATTCTGTAGTATAAACATGGTGAGCTCTTGCTGTGATAAGACAGATGGGAGAGCCCTCTGCGATGCCTGCCTAATCACCTGAAATGTGTCTTTCTGCTTCTCTTGGGCTTTGTGCTTTCTGGGCACTACCCTTATCGTCATGGCTAATAACAGCATTTACAGGCTAATAATCTACTGCCAAGTCAGCCACTGTTTACCTGTGATGTAATGTAGTTTTTCTGATTCATGAGTTCTTACCTATGTCTGGCCACTTATCTTCTACTGGCAGAGACACGAATAGTCTTTGATACGAAAAACTGCTGGGAGCTTGATGCCCTCTTACTGCTGTAAATCTTAGCCTGCTTCCAGCAGCTCCAAGGCAGCCCAGGGAGAAGTTGGCATTGGCCACCTCAAATCTGCTGCTATGCAATCTGAATAAATTAAAAAAATGCCACTTTTAATCTCTTGAGCTTTTACTTTCAGCTGCATCTCCACAATCATGGTAGCAGTAAATCACATTTTGCATAATCTCATTTTTATTTTTAGTACTTGACTCCAGGAAGTGTGGCTTTAAAAAAAAAATTTAAAATACCAAGAACCAAATGTTCAGTAAAATCTGTCCTTCTGACAATATTGTTAGACAATTCAATTAGCTTTGATTTGGCCTTCAAATGCCCAGTCTTAGTGGGCTGTGCCTGACATATTTGGCCATTCAAGGAGTAAAGGAACAGCAGAATAGGAAATTAACAGAAGTTTTACACGCCAAGTGTCTTCCACTCAAACCTGTAGAAAAGGAAGTACGGGTGGGAGGTGGGGAGCACTTGTGTGAGTGAGACTTGCAAGTTGACAAAAGTTGATTGCAAGTTAGCAACTTAAAAATGTGTTGCTGTAATTATCACCTGTTTTATTTCCTCATCTCCACCTTTTAGAAGAGAAAAAACTCAACACCCTCTGATTGTGCTCATAGAAATAATTACAACTAATGAAGTTATGCATTCAGTAAACTAGAGTTGTGAAATACTGAGATCACTGGGCATAAAAACATAATTCATTTTGTGCTTTACCTTCAAGGAAAGAAACTAACCAGTTTTCTAAAGAAGCTATGGAGCCTGGGTTAGTTATAGCAGTTTAGCTGTTTGAGCACTGATTCATTTGTACCTGTTCTTAGTACTAGTTGTGGTGTTGGTAATGAAAAATTGACAGCTGAAATTACAGGACAGAGATGGAAAGGGCCTTGTCCAGCAAGAGAGCAGCAATCTACAGCTGTGCTGCCTGAGACATAACTCGTTCGCCAGTGATTTGGTTACTCGACAGTCTAGATGGATTCACAAGCCATTCAGAGGAATCAAATTTCTAAACAGAATGTAGACAAAAGTTTCCTTCAATGGGACAAATCCTATTAATGCTGTATTAGGGTTGACAGAGGGCACAGGATCTCTGCTATAGTTCTGTATTGGACTTCTGTTAAAATGAGGTACATAATTCATGCTCAGCAGAGGCAGTCGAGACCGTGACTCATTTGTGCCACTCTAAAATATTAAAACTTCCAGGCCACTTCAATTACAAGCCTGGCAGGACATACAACCTGATACAGTGAAATATTTACCTGTGTCATCCAGGCAATGGCAAAGAATTCAGTCATTGCAAAGATTAATGTGGTTAATGATGTAATTATTTAAATTGTTTCTTTAATTATTTTTACTCTCTAAGAGTAGAAAGAGCTACAGTTGAGTGGGCATTCCATTTACTAAAGTATGTTGGAGATGCATGAAAGCTTTGTACCTTTTCTTCAAGAATTTAAGTCTTTAAAGTATTTGTGCACGTGTAAGCTACTGCTACTCTGAAGGGGGATGGAAGATAAGAGAAAGGGGACAAATTTATACTTCTGTAATACCAAAGATTAAAGATGAATTCTAAAAGAGAATTTGAAACGGATCTTGAGGTATTTGAGTTTCGAGGGGAGGAGATGTTAACAGTGTATTTAATAAATACATTCAAATAGCATGTGTTAAGTAATGAAACTCTACTGATTAAAGACTAATTTAAGTGTACTTGATGGTCAAGTCTCATGTAACAGAATTAGTACTTCTGAATTGCTAAAACTAGAATCTTGTTCATAAGCATGCTTTTAAATCTAGCTGGTAGCAATAACTGGAATTTATATGCTCCTGTGCTTGTTTGTACGTTGGGTTTTTTTAATGGCCAATCCAGTAGCATTGTATCACAAATTCAAAATTTGATTTTTTTGCATTTATGTAGGCAGCTCTGTTGAACTCTGTTTGCAGACAACAGATGTACTTAGGAGTGGATTTAGCCTGGAACTGAATGCATGCAAATGGTTCTATATGTGAAACTGTAGACTGGACTGA
>NW_009231051.1:705-12530 GCF_000690835.1 Fulmarus glacialis | reverse complement strand
TCCCTACATAATGAAGTCACTGACTAGTACAATCAGATTATATAGAAGTCATCTTTGGCCTGTATATATAATACCTAGGTTCACATGAACTGTTTTTAATCAGTAATTCATATTGTTTATCTTGCATGATGAAAGGATATAAGTGAATGTACATTTGTGTACATTGTGATGACCTTTGTAGAAACCCTGCAGGATTTTTATAACAGTTCAACTGAAATTCAATGTGAACCAGATCAGCTGTTACAGGCTTGGTAGGATCCCAGCAACATAGCTCACAGAGGATGAAAAGCTCTGTGAACAAGAGCACAGAGTCCTAGAAAGAAATAGTTAAGTAGAGATTCTACTGAAAAGCAGTGGTAATATTTGAAAAATACAGGCTTTCAACTGAAATAGCAAATATATAGGTTTTTCTGTGGCACTCAACACTTTCCTATCAGAACAGGATATTAATCCATTGTATTTTGTAAGGATGTTTCATTTATCATTTGTTTTTAAAGATAGTGACCAGAGACAGTGTCAGGTTTTGGCAGCTGCTGATCTCTGGACTACAGGATTGCAAGATTCAAGTTGCAAGTCAATGTGTTTATCTTTTTGTTTTGGTCATAAAGTCAAGTAGTGGTGTTTCCCAAGGCCTCTGGTGAAGCATGACTTTCTGGGTGTGTTGGTTAGAGCAGTGATTTGCAAATCTTCCTGACTTCCTGCAATGGTTTAGGCTTCTCCAGAGGGTATTATGTAGTATATTTGAGCAGTCTCCCTACAATCTATTACCTTCATTCTTCAAATTCACAAGTGGATTTCTACTCAATTTTGTCTCTATCCAGCTGCTGCCTTGCACCTTTTTCATAAATCTCCTCAAGACATAATCCATAGCTTCTAACAGGTCATCCTGTACAACAGTGTACCCAGTCCTTCCAAATATACCTAGTGATTCTTTTTGTCATTCCCTTAAGTTATCTACAATCTATTACCTTCATTCTTCAAATTCACAAGTGGATTTCTACTCAATTTTGTCTCTATCCAGCTGCTGCCTTGCACCTTTTTCATAAATCTCCTCAAGACATAATCCATAGCTTCTAACAGGTCATCCTGTACAACAGTGTACCCAGTCCTTCCAAATATACCTAGTGATTCTTTTTGTCATTCCCTTAAGTTATCTTTGCAAAACTTGTGATACTTAGAATTTACGTCAGAGAAGGAAGAGCAGAGGGAGCTAGGAAATAACGTATGTATGTGTTGCTTTACAGTGAGCAACAGCCTCTCCTTGACCAGGCTCTGTTAGGGCTGCTCTCTTCCATGTTCACACTTCACTAGGAAAATTTAATGGCCAGCAGCAAGTATTAACGTGGTTGGTGATATAGTAGAGATGCAAGTGCATTTCCTCACCTGGAATGTGAGCTTTTCTGCTATAGATTAGGACACGCATACCTTATGCTTGCTTGCAGTCCTAACTTCTGCCTCTGCCATCTATCAGAGTGGAGCCCAGGGAATGTTTTTGTGGCCTCATCTAATGACTGCTGTTGTTTTGTGTTTTGGGTTTTTTGGGTTTGTTTGTTTTTGTTTGTTTGTTTTTTTAATGTGTACCCCATCCTTAGGGGAGAGATGATCAATATCTAAGGTATGTAACAACTCCTATACTACCTCCACTTGAGACAGAAGTTACCACAATAAGAGTGTGCGTTGTAGGGAATGGAATGTGCAATACAATTTGCAATACTCCAAATTACCGGCCTCCACCCCAGCTTGAGACAGCAATAGCTGATGTGGGACTAGAAGGTGTCAAGCCTCTGCTTCCACTCCTCCCTGCCTTCAGGAAAAGAAACAGTTTATAGCTGGGCATGGTAGATCCTCCTGCAGATTCCCATGTCCAAGACGTTAACTCTAGCTAGGGTTGCTCCCTACTAGGCTGTCAGCTGGTGATCTCAGGCACCAAGATAGTCTGGAATTAAAGTACCACCCCATCGTATGTCCTGTCCACTCAAGCTTGAGAATCCTTACTTACAAGCTGTAACAAATCCCATACAATTTGTTCTTCAACTGCTGGATTTTATTTTTGTGTTTAGTAGCTTTGCTTTAATAAGGGTCTAACTCCAGTCATCATTGAGTATTAACAACGGAAAAGAGGATGCTAGGCTGGTTTCAGGAGGCAAGAATCCCCTGGAATACACAAGTACAGAGAAAAGAACATTGAATAGTAGGTTAAATACCCAAGCCAACACTCTGTTGTATCTAGCTATTTCTCTAGCATATTATTGGTTTGATCCTTACTTAGAGTTTGTCAATCAAGACACATTTTATGAGAAAATAAGTTTTTACTTAGTTTTTTCATATTCTTTCTCTGAGTGGAACTTTCTGCTTCTCTACAGATTTTTGGCCTAAAAGGTTTGAATTAATGTCTTCTCTTTAGACAGATCCTGCCATTTAGAAATGTTATCTAAGAGACATGCAGTTAAATCTTGACCTCAATTAAGTCAGTACAAAGTTCTCACAGTTCAGTGTGATAAGCTGTTACGGTTCTATGATACTGAATTTGCTGTGATGTATCATTTTACCACTCAGCATTAACACAAGGCCCATCTTGTTTGATAATTTTTCAGAACCTCAACAAATCAGCCTGTTTCCTCTTCTCTTCCCCCCCAAAATCTCATTATAGTGGCTTTCACTGCTGTCTGACAGCCTTGACAATTATTAGTGGAAGCAAGCAGAAAGACCTGAGTTATACCAATAACCAGACTTCATTTATCCATCTCACAACTTCATTTAACTACCATTTTTTTTACCCCTCTAAGCTGTGGATGCATCCCCATCTGAACAATGTGGTGAGTGTCCTGGGGTAAGTATGCTGCAGGTACTATGTCCTACTCAAATACGCTGTCAGACCAGGTCGTGCTCTTCTGCTTCCTCCTGCTCTGGGCTCCTTTGGCCCCAGCTTCTATTCGAACCTTTGGGGCTATAGAATGCTAAGAGGTGAAAGCTGGGACCTTGGCAAAACTGTTGCATTTGGGACAGTGTGAGGCAGTAGGTATAAAACACTGGTACATGGGATCAGCCAGGGCCTGGGCCAAGTGAGATAACAAGGGTGTATGTGTGTCCAAAGGAGCTCAGTGGAACTGGGACTATTAAGGGCAGAGTATTCGTATACGGGGGGGAAAAGGGATAATAGTTTAGCAGATGTTTGAAAGGGTTTTTTCTTTTCCCCTTGCATCACTTCTGCGTAGTAAAGGGAGTTTCTGTTGTGTTTTTATGTTTTTTAATAATTTTTTTTTCCTAAAGACATAGTAGATTAATAAATCTAAGCAAAAGTAGCATTACAGTTATGTCTTGATCGTCTTGAAACCTTAGTTTTGTTTCCCTCTGCCTTTTTGTTACGAGACTTAGGCTGAACAAATCAAGCTATGTAATCCCTCGTGGTCTGGCTGGATTCATCCACACCATTAGGATTGCTTTTCTTAGCCACAGTTAACAATGGTGTAATTGCTTTTATAACATTTTATTAAGTTGAAATACATCAATAGCACTAATGATAAACAATTGTGGTATTTTAGGAAGAACAATTTCCAGCACTGACTGTACATGCCAACCTGCGGACCTTCTGGG
Source organism: Fulmarus glacialis (assembly GCF_000690835.1). NCBI lineage: Eukaryota > Metazoa > Chordata > Aves > Procellariiformes > Procellariidae > Fulmarus > Fulmarus glacialis. Next base: position 8,936 of record NW_009231051.1, on the reverse strand, counting down.
CAGCTCTTGACTCTATGGCATGAAAATATGGAGTATTTGTCCCTTACAAACATGTATGTGCTGTGGCACAGACTTAAGGAAACTGGTCTTGGGTGTCTGTAATAAGAAGTATGTAAAAGCATTACTTTCATCTCTCTAGATCAAAATTCTTCGACTGATGCTGACTGTTGCTTAAGTCTTTGCTGGCTATTATAAATCAGGATAAAGTGGCCTAGCTTGGATTTGCTGTGGGGAGGACAGAGAGGGGCCGCCTTCTTGATGCCAGTCATATGACATGGCAGTTGTAATGCAGCCTCCTCCCTTCCTCTCCCTCCAATGCGCATTGGGACTGTCCCTGGCTTAGGATGATAAACTTAATGTCACACTACAACTAAGATGTATAAGGGTTTTCTGGAATTCAACCTCCTCCTACATCTTTAACTCTGGAGAGGAAAAAAAAAAAGTAGACTTTTAATGCCTAACTAATAGTGTTGTCTAACTTAATTAATGATTGCTGATTAACCAATGCCAACAGTAGCTTTAACTGAACTTTTCCCAAGGAAATGATTAATTGCTGTTAACAATGGACGACGGTACTCTACTACATTCAGCAGAGAGACAGCAATAGTGTTTTTCAGCCATGAAACAAGCAGGTAGTGAGACTGCAGAGGATGTGGGTGAACATAGCTCAAATACAAATTATGACGTGACTTCTCCTTTTGGATTTCCCAGTGTTGCGCTGTTTCTTCAGTCAGCTTCAGCTTGTGCAGAAACTGCATAACTAGCTTGCAGCATGGACATATTTATCATTACCTTCTTTCGGTAACCTAGTTAAACATAGTCTTGAGGAAGCGAAGCGAAAGAATTGCTAAGCTGCGTATGGCATTGTAAGACAAGGGGTCTGTATGCTGTGTTAAATGGTGCTAAATTGGGGAAGGGAGGATGAAGCATGGTGCTTTTTTTTTTTTAATAGACTTCAGTCCTGATCAAATTTCAGTGATGGTATTTATTTTACAATACCTACTTCCTAGAAATGGTCAGTGGACCTTGGATCAGACCTGATTAGTTTGTCCCCAGTTCTTCAGTCAGCTCAAATGGGATAGATCTTTGCACTTTGCATAGTGCTGTTTGAAGTCACTGGAATTCAGCACATGGACAAATAGACTCCCCCACAAAAGCAGCTGCCGTTGTTACATTGGACTCTTTACTCTCTTTTTCAACTGGAAAAAACACCACTTTTCTGAAACATCAATATTAATTTTAGCTTGTAACGATATAGAATCCAACAAACGTAAGAAGGATAAAGTAGTCTGAATACCTCTTTAATTTTATAACAAGCTATTCACTAGGGATTTAAGTGTGAGAATCATCTTAATAACAGTGATAAGTATTTACTTGGTTCTCTTGTATTTGCAGTTTGATCTACAAACATTGACTGGATGTTGATAAGAGTTTACCAAAACCCAAGTCAGTCAGTCTGGTAAATGTTGACTTGAAATGAACTTGAACGGGTTTGAAGAAAATAGGAGCTTCATCTGATGACTGACCTCACGGCATGTGATCTTTATGATCAGAATCATGCTTAATGATTAATTTGTGCTTAGTGCTTAATTTGCCAGTACAGATGGAGAAAAATATTAGAGATTAATTCACTGCAGTCAAGTCCCCGTTTTTACTACATTCTTTTTTTAAAATGGCTAATCGAAAACAGTGTGATAGCTAGACAATGTTAGGAGTCTCATCTGCCTAAAGACAGGCTGGCTTCATCTTTGTGTTTGTACCATGCTTCCGTATGCAAACTTTATGGGCTTATAAAAATCTTGCAAAGTGCAAGCTTATATATAATCAGCATGTCATCATTGCCTGAAGTAATATGATTCTGTAGATATGATTGAACTAAATCAATTTGTCATGGAGAAAAGATTTCATAACTAAGCTAACACAGAGGTTAAAGATTCAATAAGTAGTTGGAGAAACTCTAGAGCTCCTTTCTTTCAAAAAAAAAAACCCCAAACAAGCCCCAGACAAACTAAAGCCAAAAGCAAACCTTGGTGACAGTAGTGTCAATGCATGAAAAACACCCATGTAACTGAGATGAGAACCCAGCTTTGTTGTGCTTTACTTGAGCTGCCCATTGATTGACACACAGTATGGCAGAAACACATTACATGCAGTAACAAATGAAAGTGTTGCTCGCTGACCATCTGGTTGCATTGCAGTGTATCCGTTACCATCTTTAACAAGTGGTCTCTGTCAAAGTCTTCGGTTTAGTTTTAATGAGAAATTAAACACCTCAAATCATCTGAATTATTCGGCTCAGTTACAGGTGTTGGTATGCGAAAACTTAGTATGGTATGAAATGGCATTGTAATAGCAGGAACAACAGGGTTTTTTCCTGTTGGGAGATGTGTGTATTAGGTTACTGCAATGTTGAGAGCCACGTCAAAATGTGTACTTTGTTGAAACAAACAGTCACAAGTCTGAGACTTAAGGCATTGTACCTCTATGGTTAATACTAAGTTCTTGCTTATCTTATACCCTTATGAAAATTGTAGCCAGAAAAGGGAACTTCAAGGTAACTTCTGCATCTTTAAGGAGATTGAATCTTTTGAGGGGTTTAGCTATTTAAAACCTAACTTTTTTTTGAGAGTTAACTTCTCTGTTTTTGAAGGTAATATTGATTTGGACAACTGTGAAATATACGGCAAGTAATCTTACCACATCTGCATATAAGTTACAGAACACAAAGCTGCAACAAGAGGGCTTATATTCCTGATATGCTAGATCCAAAATAACCAAAAAAAGGATAAAGATTATGTACACATTTTATGCAAAACAGATTGAGATGGAAAATCTGAGTGGCATTGTTGTAAAGGCTAACAAGCTCTGCCTAAGTGGAAAATTATGAAATTTGCATATGGCTGGTAGAAGGAAGGGAGAGATGGTTATATCTGCTTCACCTTCTGCTAGTCTTGACTAACTGGCAAATTGTTCAAATGTATTCTGTTTTTTCACCTTTCTTACAAATGGTGAAGGTGATGAACAAAGATGAGTGTGCTGTTCTTATCCAGCTCCAAACTTCCTTGATTTGGTCTTGCTATGCTGTAGAAAGCATAAGTACATTCAGACATGAATCTACCCAAATTCTTTTGGGAGATCAGGATAGCCTTGACCGAAGCATCATATGGCTTGGTCCCCCTCTGTAGCTTATACTTGGAGTCTCTTTAGATTCTTTGTAGTGAAAATAGTACAAATACTGGTTATCATGTTGCTTTTGTGCTACAAAGGAAATAAATGTGTCCAAAAATAGTTGAAAACAAACCCTTGACAAATCATAAGTAACAGGGTACTTTTAAATTTTAAAACATAATCTCCACCTGAAAAAGTTTATGAACTATCACTTTATATGTGTCCATGGCCAGCAAATCTGCCTTGGCATCAGGAAACCGTTGGAAAACACATGATAAATAAGAATTAGCTACCAAATGGGACAAAAATTCATTCCAACTATGTTGGCCAATTAAATTGAGCAGCTGTAATCCAACAGATGAGCTCAATCTGAAGTGCAGAGCAGGGAGAGTGCAGTACACATGTTCTCGAGATTTCTCACTGCATAAAGATCCGTTTTGCTCCAGGACTTACTAGACGGAGCAATGGGACCGTAGCCAGACCCAGCATTAGATGTGAGTAGTCTCCTCTCTTCCCCAGTAGCACACTTGATAATGTATACTTGTACTGATTTAGCGTAGCCGTGTCTTCCATGTCATATGGCCTCCTTGTCTATGGCTTGGCTTGCTCTGCCCAGAAGCTAAATTTTAATTTTTACTTTATGTTGGACAGAATTTCAAGCATTGCACTGGAGTGGAATGTGAGGGGAGGTTTCCTCACTGGAGACAGAGTTCGTTCTTCTGTCCATGTCTAGCTACATAAAATTCCCTAGAGCAAAATTACAAATACAATAATACCTGGTTATAAAATGTTTACCTAGTCTCATTTAGGCTTACAAAAATTTTGGAATTAAATACTAACTCAAAGAACTATATAACAATCCAACTTGCATAATATTAATGATTCCTGATTTAAAACAAACAAACAACAAAAAAACCCCAAACAAACAAACAAAAAAAACCCCCCAAAAAACCAAAAAACAACGGATTTGGGGTCTAACAACATGACACTGCTACTTCAATGCTACTTTTATTTACTCAGAAGAAATACCTTCTGTTTGTTTAGTCTCTCTTACCCCAGCAATAACTTTTTGGTTTCTTTGGTTTATTCAGTTGTGTTTTTATATAGATTGTTTGTTTAAAACCAGGAAACCTTCTATGCCACCTTCACCCAGGAAAAAAATGTTCCTAAAACAACTCAAGAACTTAACTTGGCATCCTGCAGTCTTGTTAGAATAACACTGACTGAAGTCTGATGTCAACTCAAGCTAGTAGAGGCAGCGAAAAAGCGTGCATTTATCATGAGCCTGAAATTTTTGGTCACACTTGTGATATTTTTCTCTGAGGCCTATAATTTTTTAATGTGAAAAAACTTAGGCTCTCCTCGAAGAGCTTAAAATATTACAGAAAATGAGCAAAAAAGACAACTCTGTATGCTAGAACCGTAGGAACTGGCAAGGCTGACTTGTCTGCAGCTGGCTGGTGTTGGTGAGGGATACTGCAGGTGGGATCGGAGGGTAAGGGCAAGGGAAGGGAGCTTGTTAGGGGGTGAGCCCTGTGTCAGGTCAGTTAAAGCCTTTTTACATAAATACAGGAATGTAACAAAAGTTGAAGCACAATTTACTTCCATTTTAACGGCTCCTTCATGTTACCCTGAAGTGTCCTTAAAAGACTTAAGATTTGACCGAAAGGTCAAATAGTCTGATAACATTTACTTCCTGAAGAAAAATCAGAAAAGGAAAATGGCCTGGGTTTTGCATTTTGTGTGTGGTAAATGTGAGTCTTCAAAAAGAACTCATGTATCTAAAAGATTACTGAAAACAGAACTTTTAAAAAGTGTGGTCTACTGTTGGATGAGTAAGAGAAAGGACATAAGAACATAAGAACAGCTTGCCACTGAAGATCAAGGGACTTTAACAAGCATGTTTCCTCCTGAGGTACAGCTGGTAGAGATGGAGTGACTGATACTGTCCTTCAAATTTAAGAATTTACTTGGAGAATGGAGGTGATTTTGCCTCTCATACAGAGGACATAATGGAAGCTACTGTTACAGAATATTTTGGAAGGTTTAACTGTTATTATGAAAATGAATGAAATGTTTAATGTTCTGAAAACAGCAATGCAAAAATCCTCCACACCGGGGTATTTGACACTCTGTAAAGCAGCTCAGAATTGGACGTTAAAATTTATATCTTTTTTTTTGAAAGGCGCACAACTTCCTCCCTTTTGTTTATTTTTTTCCTTACCAGTTGTTTTCCCTTCTTTCTTTATTGCAGCCTATAGAAAACATAGCTGTTAAGTTCTTCTTGGTGCTTCTTTAAACTGTTATTTTTTCCAAATCCAATGCTAACTACTTAATTCACTTGAGATGCCTCCTGGATTTATGCTCCCTTGAGTATATGCCCTATTTCATGTTATGCATCTTCCAGCAGTCTGTGCTCTGCACATGCTCCCATCTTTGTAGTTCCTCATGGCAGTTTTGTCTACTTTCATCTTTTCTGTCATGCTATTTTTTTAATAAAATTTTATACAATTTCTCAAGTAGCAAGCTGCTCTTTCTGAGAGGTTGGAAACAGTAGTAGTTTTCTGCTCTGTAGAATTTCTGAGACTTCTCAGGCTATTTTCTTGTCTTTGCTCTCTGTATGACAGGCCTTTATGATTTTTAAAGGCAATTTTGGTTTTAGTGTCATCAGCACACGAGTGCATCCTCCTAACCCTTTTTTCCCCAACCATATGGCATCTGTGACTTCAGTTTGGAAAGAAAGCAGGGAGAGTTGCTTGAATCTGGCTGGGACAAATGAGCAGCTTCTTATTTCCCAATCTTTGACCCAGACAGAGGTTCAAAAGCATTCCAAAACTTGCTGCTTCTGAACTGCAGAAACCAAACTTCTAGTTGGTTTGGTGTTTACAGCTTTGAACCTGGATTTCATTATGGTTATCCATGCCTCTGTGACTCACGGACTACTTGAATGTCTGCAGTGCATTCCCTCCTTGCAGCTACACTTGCAGGCAGCTCTAATGCTACGGCAAAGTTGGAATGCAAATACGTGCCATTGAACGGTAGCGTATGAGAATGACAGTGGCTAATCACTTCTTGAAGTCTACCCAGAGGCAAAAACCGTTATCTTCTTCGAAAGTCTCTCAAGGAGTTTATGACTAAAACCTGACTTGAATCTTGCAGCCAGATGCAGTGATCAAATCCAGCCTATGTGAATTAAGAATCTTCCAGACTATGCAACTCCCTTGCAGTAACCTATATGCCGTTTAGGATAACTTTTTAAAGTAACTGAATGTAACAGATGTGTGTGTTTATTACCGTGTAACATCCCCACCTCAGTAATAACATGTTTTTTCTTCTTATAGGCAGGAATAAGTCTAACCTTCTTTTTCTGTGTTTTTGGTCTGTAGGTTTTTTTGGAGGTGACTGGGAGACAACTCCAATATTTAATTATCTGCTCCAGCAATCCTTGACATCAGTTAATCACCTAATATTACCAATGTTAGTATCTGTACCTACCAGTTAACAAGCACATTAAAATGTATTTTTACAATGATCAGTAGTGACATCCCTGTTGGTATTTCCGCGAGGCTGAAAAGACATAGCTACAGTGGGGTATTCAGTCAAAAAAACCATAAACTTTAGAGAAATGGTTGAAAAGGCCACAAACTGAGAGTTGCTTATATTAATCTTTTGCCTTTTTTGCATTTATAACAGTAAAATGACAAAATATATAATGAAAGCTCATGAAGCTCAGAGATTACGAGGAATTGCTTCCAGAAATCAGAATTAAAAAAAAAAAAAAATTCAAAACCAAAAACCAGTTGTGAAACTTGAGCTCCAGAAAATTAAGATTTCTTAATTTGAAAATGAAAAAAAATTTCTACTACTTAGTTGTTTCCTTCTTTTTGTTTGCAGTAATGGCACATATATACATGTACATGTTATTTTATACTAGAAAGGATTCTTCAGAGGCTCAGACTGGATGACAGACAGCAGGCTTCTCAAGATCCATGAGGGGTATTTCATTTTGCACGCTTCCTAGCACTTGGGTTGTCCATGTGAACGCCAGGAAATGAGGAGTAGGGGTGGATCTTTGCTACTAGCTCATTCAGCAAAATGCTAAACCACAGCTTCCTAAGCTTTAAGGCAGTCACTCTGACAAAGAATGCTTTGTACGCCTCCTTCCCCATGTGCAATTCCTTTCTGCAATATAAATTGCCTAACTCATTAGTGTCTAACATAATTTCTGCAGTCCCTCATTTTGATGCATCAGATTTGAGAATATTATTCCAAATTGTACAGTTTGAATAAAATTATTAAGATACACCACATTTTATAAAAATGAATTATAATTCATGTTTTTCATCTTAGAATAATATATAAACAAGGCTTCATTTTGCTGTTGGGATGTAAAAATTAAAATGTAACTTTAATTATCATCCTTTTTCTAAAAATCATCCTTTTTCTACCTGAGGATTTTGGAGAAGAATTTTGCTGAGAATAAGTTCAAGCATCTGCCCAGAGTTGTTTGCATGAGATAAAAAAAACAAAAACAAAACCAAAAAAACCAACCAACAAACAAACTGATGCTGGTAACACTTCAGAACAGCTCAGGCTGACTCCGTAATGATTACTGAGTGCAACTGTCAGATTTAACCTAGTAATAAATATAACATAGACAGAAAAACACCCAGACTTGGAAACACTTATGCAAGAGGCGTCCTTTTCGTCAAGAAGGTCAGCAGTTTTGTTTTGTTTTGCTCAAATAGAACATGATGGCATTATTTGGTTGTTTGCATTTTTAAGTTCTCAAATGAAATTTATCTGCAATAACAACTTTGTTTTCTTCCCGGAATGGAGGTTGGGATTTAATTTTATTGATGGTACAGTCATCTCTGAAGACTCATTGTCTAGGAAACAGTGGACTAGCTTTACGCATGGCATGGTTTGTATGTGAAAGCGATATGTTTTTCAGTCTAAGTATTACAATTTGAAAATTTTCTTTTTATTTTCAGCACAAAAAGACCTTCTAGCATGTCTCCTTCCTAAGGTGTAGTTGTTTTTTTTTTTAATCTGCTTTTATT
>NW_009231051.1:0-674 GCF_000690835.1 Fulmarus glacialis | reverse complement strand
TCTTCTATTCCTAAAGAACCAAAACAGAGTTGCAAAAGCCATTCTGCTCAGTGTAGGTATTATAATAGTTGAACTAAGCTGCAAAAACTGGGCCTGGTCAGTCCGGAGAGGGCTGGAGGAGGTCCGACAGTGCTCTTCCAAGGCCTGTATAGGGGTTACAGAGAAGACAGGAGCAGACTTGTCTCTGACAGGCACAGTGAACGGATGAGAGGCAACAGTCCTGTATCCCCACAAGGGATGATGCAGTTACACAGAAGGCAAAAATTCCTCACCCTGGAGCGGTTTTGTGGGGGTGCAGGTTATCTGGAAGGGGTTGCGAAGTCTACCCCCTCGGCTGCTTCTGGGCCGGGGTCAAGTGGCACTGTAGATCACAGACCTCTGCAGGCATTTTCTAGAAGTAGGAGATGGTGTTTGTGGCTGCAGGGGAGAGGTAAGAGAGAAGGAAAAAGCTGGAAAAGTTGATCTATAAAAAGCATGCGAAAGGGACTTATGATTACAGGGACAAAACAAAACGCGTTGTTGCTGTCTGGGACAGAAGGGTCTCTGGTGCTGCTGAGGGGACCTGCGACAGTGTCCCCTCTTCCACTTTCCCCGTTTACCCAACTTTAACGAAAACAGCTGCGAAGGGGGATTAAAGCAGTAGGTCGCCAAGAGGGGACATGGGGCCGGGCCCG
>NW_009231050.1:0-1507 GCF_000690835.1 Fulmarus glacialis | reverse complement strand
ATTAGGGAGCACTGGGAGGAACTGGAAGGCGATTAGAGAGGACATCATCATCTCCATGGGGTGACATCATCATCTCCATGGGGTTCCTTGGCTGAGGTCCCCATGGGGTAACACCATCATCTCCATGGGGTTCCATGGCTGAGGTCCCCATGGAGTGACATGATCATCATCTCCATGGGGTTCCATGGCTGAGGTCCCCATGGAGTGACATGATCATCATCTCCATGGGGTTCCATGGCTGAGGTCCCCATGGAGTGACATGATCATCATCTCCATGGGGTTCCATGGCTGAGGTCCCCATGGAGTGACATGATCATCATCTCCATGGGGTTCCATGGCTGAGGTCCCCATGGAGTGACATGATCATCATCTCCATGGGGTTCCATGGCTGAGGTCCCCATGGAGTGACATGATCATCATCTCCATGGGGTTCCATGGCTGAGGTCCCCATGGAGTGACATGATCATCATCTCCATGGGGTTCCATGGCTGAGGTCCCCATGGAGTGACATGATCATCATCTCCATGGGGTTCCATGGCTGAGGTCCCCATGGAGTGACATGATCATCATCTCCATGGGGTTCCATGGCTGAGGTCCCCATGGAGTGACATGATCATCATCTCCATGGGGTTCCATGGCTGAGGTCCCCATGGAGTGACATGATCATCATCTCCATGGGGTTCCATGGCTGAGGTCCCCATGGAGTGACATGATCATCATCTCCATGGGGTTCCATGGCTGAGGTCCCCATGGAGTGACATGGTTGATGTCCCCATGGGGTGACACAGCCGAGGGTCCCCATGCGGTGACGTGATCATCATCTCCATGGGGTTCTATGGTTGAGGTCCCCATGGGGTGACATCATCATCTCCATCGGGTTCCTTGGCTGAGGTCCCCATGGGGTAACACCATCATCTCCATGGGGTTCCATGGCTGAGGTCCCCATGGAGTGACATGGTTGATGTCCCCATGGGGTGACACAGCTGAGGTCCCCACGGGGTTCCATGCTTGATGTCCCCATTGGGTGACATGACTGTCATCTCCATGGCGTGCCGTCCTTGATGTCCCCATGGGATGACGTGGCTGAGGTCCCCAGCGGGTTCCACGGCCAAAGTCCCCACGGGGCTACATGGTTGATGTCCCCATGGGGTGACATGACTGAGGTCCCCACGGGGTGTCCCCAAGGAGGTACCGCCGATGTCCCCACGCTGTCCCCGTGTCCCCCTCCCCCCAGCTGGCAGAACTTCAGGACAAGGCCACCTCGGCGGAGACCAAGGTGCTGGAGATGGGGACGACGGTGGAGGGGCTGCAGTGGGACAGCGCCAAGCTGCGCAAGCGCGAGGGACGCCTCGACCGCCACCTCGCCGAGGCCCTCGAGCAGGTGACCCTCATGTCCCCAACGCTGTCCCCAAGGGTGGCCACCGTGGCCCCAACGTCCCCCGACCCCCTGCCAGGCTCTGAGGGACCCCGGCACTTCCTGAGGGCCACCACTGGCACTTTGGGGTCC
>NW_009231049.1:0-5585 GCF_000690835.1 Fulmarus glacialis | reverse complement strand
GTTGTTTTATCGAAAGTCCCTCCTTTTAGCACGTACGCCTCCCGTTTTCGGAGCGACTTGGATGGCTGGTGAGGAAGGAGGGATGCGTGGAGGCATGGGTTTCCTCTAAAGGGCTTGCTTTATAATGGGCACAGGGTTCAAACAGGTCTTGGGCATCTGGGAAAGTCCAACGTTTTGTTCTGCTAGTTTTAGCAAAAAAGAAAAAAAGAAGTCCCGAAGGTGTGTCAGAAATTTGTCAGAAAATCCGTGTAAACGGAGCTGTCATTTCTGGAGGGGTTGATGCACAAAATCAGAATTGGACTGCTTAAGTTGGTCCTCTGTAAGTCACTTCTGCAGGCTTTATCCTACAAGCGTTTAGGCACTGAAGTAATTTCACTTATGTGAGTAGTCATAAAATAAGCAATGCTATTTATAAGTTAGGTGCATAGTGATTTGTAAAATTTAACTGGTAGTATACAGAGTCATTCACTGCCATGTCTTCATTTGGCGGATGACATGCAGTGATGTACTTGAAATTCTGAGAGTTATTTTTGCGAGAGGAGTTTATTGAACAGTCAGATAATACAATCAAGAAAGAAGTTTCACAAACAGCCCAGCCTGGAACTAATCTGAAATGATGGCACGTTAACAAAGAAACTGCATATCAAATAGAAAAGCAGAAATGACAATACATACAGAAAATAACATTAAAAGTGATACAATTTAGAAAATTGATAAAGGACACTATCTCTTTATGCTTAAGTTAAACAGTTTCAGGAAATGCGACATTAAAACTTGATTCCCTTTACCACCCTGCTGTGCTAGTGGTCTTGCAACATTGCTCATTCCGTACATGGAGTTAGCATGGGCCACAGGCCATTCCCAACACATAAGCTGGATGGGGCCAGCTTGGTTTTGAAGGCCATCCTCTTTCAGTTGGCCACAGTCCCAGAGAACGGCCTAAGGCAGGCTAACCAGTACCATCTCAGCTGGCAAAATCTGCACTAGTCAGGTTTATTTAGAGGGTCTTTTCATACATGAAACAGCTTAACAGACTTGCTTTTGTATATAAATTTTCCAAATGAGTAACTTTTCCATGATTGTTGCTGGCCTAAAAAACAGATTTCTCAGTTTCTCTTGCTACTGGTTTGTTGGTGGGGTTTTTTTACATAATGCTAAAACCTGTGATTTACACTACATAGCTTTTTTTTTTTATTGCAAGTATGAAAATTAGTGCCTCATTTATAAAACTAAACGGCGAAGCAGCAATGAATGGCTGGCTTTCTAAGTAAGCCCAGGAGACATACGGACCAAGAAGACCCAAGTGGCAATGTAGCATAATTTCAGGACATGATGTCATAGGACGTTCTTCTATAAGTTGCCCAGATCTACAGTCACACTCCCATTCTAGATGTTGCCCAAAATGTAAAAAAAGGTGAAATACTGTAGCTTCAATACCATTAAAAAATGCTACAACAAAGTCTTTTCTGTGCTTTTGTTGTCAGATTACAAGATCAAATCTCAATGCTCTTTGTATCAAAGGAGCAAAGCCTGTAACGCCTGTAACCAGAGAGAACATAGATACTAAGCTGATCCAACAACTTATGAAACAGAATATATCTTCTCTAAAAAGAAAAATAAGTACTTCAGAGGACGAAGGGTTCATGATGTGCTGGTTATACATAATACTCTTTGTCAGATATACACATGCGAAATGCTGCAAAGAAAAACACAACGGGTGCTGTGGCTAGAGAAGCTTATTGCCAGAGCTCTTACCATTTGTATACAAAAGTGAGGAGGACAAAAAAAAGTTATGCAGAAGAATGTGTAAGCAATTGCCCAGAGTCTGAGTACTCTGAAAAAGAAAACATTTTATGTCAAGGAATGTTTGTGTTCACAAGGATGTTTGCATTTGCATCTTTGCTTGCCCAGAAGTAATAACAATAGCTAACCTCACAGCAGGATTAATTGCATAAATGATTCACAGAAAATAGTAAATGCAAGATTCAGTAGAGATGGACATTTCATGTAGACTGGACACCAGCTTTAAGAAGAAACATCCATGAGGTTAAAAAAGAATTTATCACAAATCTGAACAATTTGTTGATGGATTACATTTGCCACAGGTAGTTTAGTGTTGAACAGGGAGATGAAATAGTAAAGATCAAAGAAAACAGACATACTAGCAGTTTGAGTGGAGCAACCTAATAGATGACAACTGACATCAAAGTACAAGGGACTGGTGAGCTCTGGCATCTTGAACACTGAAGTTTTGTCGGGATTAAATAAATACACCCGCTTTTGTCAGATACTTTCTTTGAACAGTATTAGCAGGACAAAAGAGACTAAGTCTAGCCATCGCAGCACAGCAATTGGCAAGGACTTTGGCCAAAACTGTTTAGCAAACTAAGGAGATGAAAAATATCCTACCAAAGCATAAATAAATATCTTGCAAGATACAACAGATGAGTTGATATAAGAATTTAATTTTTAAGTCAAATTTCAAATCACAAGAGTTAACGGAGAGAAATGTGTCCCTTGGCCAGACAAGCCTCATCAAATTCTTGGTCTCAGAACAGAAAAATATGTATACATGCTGCAGAGATTAGCTGCCCGATAATCTTCTCTGTTGTGTATGAACACTCGTAGACAACCTCAGGCCGCTGTGGGAGAACTGAGTTTCTCAAATTATCTCATAAAAGGCAGACGTGGTATTGTGCAGGCCTCAAACATTGCATACAAATCAGTCGCAATTACTCCTGAAGATAAACATACTCTCATAGACTGTCTTGGGTTTAGCAGCCATGTATATTTTCCCTGGAAAGTTGGAACGATAACAAAGACAGTATTTGTCAGCTTTAATAAAGTAGGATACTCCCTTGGAGCTGACTGCAGAGCACTGCTTAGCAGGTATGCCTTTCTGGGGTACCATTCTCTTTACGGTAAATGAAAAGCTGGAAGCCAAAAATTGTGTATAAAGGGAGCACAGCTATCCAAGATCTTTCTTGAGCCTTGTCAAGTTTGAGTGCTTTCATCAGATCTTTCTAAAAAATTTTGCAGAAATTGTTATGCCATCTACATATTCCAAAAAAGGTGGTAACTGATAAATGCTGCTATCAGCTGTTCTGGGCGGGAACAGATGTGGCAGCAGCCAGATTGACTCCAGCTATGCAAAGACAGTGTATTCATGCATCAACAGCATTCACAGGATCAACCCAGAATTTGGAAAAAAATACTTGCATGTGAAGGTACCTACCAATCCTACAAATCCAAAGGGAGTTTGGACATGGCGTGAGTGGATGAATTACCAGCACCCAAAGCTATCCTGGAGCTACTTCTGCTAAATCAAAGATGGCAATAGGAAGGAAAAAGTATGCACAGAAATACTGTGCCAATATGCAAAGTTTTCAAATAACTATTTATATTAGTCTTAAAAGAAAAAGCTCAAATGGGATTCAGATATGAAGCTAGAAAATGAAACTGATGACAGTCAACAGGATTTGGTGTAAAATCATCAAATAAAGGTGATTAATTTTTTGAGGAGTTCTCTAGTTTGGCTGGGAAAATGGTGCAGAATAAATAGACTTCTTTGCTTTAAGATATCATAGTAGGCTACAACCCTGAACACGCATCGAAGGGATTGAGAACTGGCTAAATTACAGTTCTCGGTAAAAAGGTGGTAAGTGAAGAGTGATTATTTAAGGGACCAGTTTGTACTGGATTTCTACTGATACCCCTGGCTGACTCTTTGCTATTTGATACTTTAAGCAGTTCTGAAATAAATGTAATATAAAATCTAAATATAAAAATTGCTGCAGATCACTGTGAGGATGACATAAGATTAGCAAAACAATCCTATATGGATGGGACAAGCTGGTAACCTGAACAACAAACAAATGCACTTTAATGTAGCCAAATGTAAAGTTATACATGTAAGAGCAGAAAATGCAGGCAGGTTTCTGTAGGCTGATTGTCAGGGACACCGTGGGCACGCAGGTTGGCCCAGCAGGACATTGTGGCAAAAGGCTTAGTACAATCTTCGAGTTGAAAACAGAGGTCTGAAAAGGGGGAGTAGGGAAGTGGTTTGTCCCTTCCTCTGGTGCTGGAGAGACAGATGCTACATTGCCAGAGAATAGCTCTAGCATTTACGTTTCTTAAGTATTTACAAACTGGATTGTATAAAATAGCCACAAAAATTATTTGAGATGAAGAGGTTATTCTCTTCATCTGTGTGAGGCCTATTTGAAACGTCCAAGTTAGGTTTAAGACAAAAATTGTGAGGAGTCTTGGTTACTGTGTGTCACTACTACAATGATGAGATAAAGCAGAGATTTAGTGGCAGCGTGAGGGAGGTGCGTTACGGAGTCCCTGCTCTGAGGGTGGCTCCAGCCGAGAGCAGGATGCCGCAGCGTGCTCATCCTGTGGTTGCACAGCTCCTGTTAATCCCCCCTAGTCAGCTGGGAGTTGGCTGCACCCCCAAGGTAAACTTTGCTGAAATTTTGTTCAAGACTGTAAAGAAGCCACTAAGCTCCTTTATGTAGCCATGAGCTCAATACTCGCTTCACCCTGCCAAAAAAAAGCACAAGTCACCCCCACCCCTCCAGCCAGATGGCAAGGCTTGAGCAGATGCTAAACCCCATATTCAGACAGGTTTCCCAGGGGTCGGAGGCTGAAAACACGAGTCAGTTATTAGCTGGTGGAAGCGTGTGCAAGTGGAACAGCAGGAGTAGAAATGCTGAGATGAAGCAGCAAAGAAACAGTCACTGGAACAAAGCCAGTGGTAGTAAGGTCCTGAGTAAATGCGAAGGAGACAGAGCTTTTATAGAGCTTTTAGACCAATGGCCTCTTAAAAAAAAAAAAAAAAAAAAAAAGCTTGAGCAGTGTGAAAATAAAGAAAAAGTTCTGATATATGATACTTCTGAGTGCAGAAAAACGGGACTTGTAACTTTTTTTTAAATAAACACCTCTTAGGTGTACCTTAGGTACAGGACTCCCTCACCAATTCTTTTAACAGTTAACTCTGGGCAGCAGGCTGGGAAAAAAGAGTGACAGTATCTGCTCAAGAAGAAAATACTGGCTACTGAACAGCTCTCTGTGAAGAAAGATGTAACAGCATCAAATATCTAACATGAAACTAGAGAACCACTGAGACAAATTCCCATTGGCAGTAATCAGTACTCTGTCTCTCGATGTCTTCTGACTGAGACTGGATGCTGTTCTGGAAGATATGTTTTAGTAAAAACACAAGCTGTGCTTCAGTCACACTGACAAGATTAGAGCTTTAATAA
The DNA here is from genome assembly GCF_000690835.1 of Fulmarus glacialis. NCBI lineage: Eukaryota > Metazoa > Chordata > Aves > Procellariiformes > Procellariidae > Fulmarus > Fulmarus glacialis. The sequence continues at coordinate 318 of NW_009231049.1, read as the reverse complement.
AAAATATGTGCATAAAATGTGGATTGCCAGTACTATCCAGGATGTTGGACTAGATGATGTGATCATAAACTGCACAATGGTGTGGTGGGTTGACCTTGGCTGGGCGCCAGGCGCCAGGCGCCCACCAAAGCCGCTCTATCCCTCCCCTCCTCAGCTGGACAGGGGAGAGAAAATATAACGAAAGGCTCGTGGGTCGAGATAAGGACAGGGAGATCCCTCAGTAATTACCATCACGGGCAAAACAGACTTGATTTGGGGAAACTAGTTTAATTTACTACCAATCAAAATGAGAGTAGGATAATGAGAAAATAAAAACTA
>NW_009231048.1:0-5890 GCF_000690835.1 Fulmarus glacialis | reverse complement strand
CCCCCCCCAATGGAAGACCCAAAGTATTTTCTTCTTCATTGCTTAGTTTTCAACCAGACCTTTAGAAATTACTTTGCAATGTGGGAATGGGAAGGAAGCCTTTCCTTCGCTTCCATTACAGACTTTCTGTTCCGCTTCCCGTCAGTTCTGTTCCCGAATTCCCCTGGTAAAGGTTTTGCATTTGTTGAAAGGTCCCTTTTGCACTTCCTATTTAAAATGCTGCTGTGTTGGCGTGGGCGGCTGCGTGAGTAAGCAGAGCCGGGCAGGCGCTGTGGGTTCTGGTGCATCGTCAGGATCCTTGGCAGTCAGGTGGACAAGTTAGAAGAGTAAAAAAGGAGCTTCTCCTTGCTCCCTCATTTGCCTTTTAATTAATGAGCAACAGACAATTTTGAGACTCGCATTCTCTTCAAATGCATTTTCTGGGAAAAATGTGATCAGCTGCTGTGCTTCTTCAGAAAACACCTATGAAGACATGAGGGAACTGTCAAGACTGATATTTTTTAATTTTTTTTTTTCCATGAGCTGTTTGACAGATGCAAGTGATCTTTCTTAATCAGTTTTAATTGAACTGAATTTAGTCAGTGTTGAATTGTATGGCAAACCTACAAGAAGTATAGTCTGTGATGGCTTTTCATGACTTTCTCTTTGCATGTGTTTAATAAACTGTAAAGGATAATAAACAGTTTGGTTTGTAAATTGTATGAAGAAAAGGTATGATTATTTCTTTTAATTGGCAGTCCATTTCCAATACAAAACTTAGCAAAATAGCTTAAGAGCATGGTAACTTCATGTAACCGCTTGGTGAATTGGCAGCTGTTTTTCTGGGAAGAAGAATTTTTTTAGTGATGCAGTAAAATAATTAACACAAACTGCCTGGTGTGGAGACTTGGTCAAGCAATTAGTAGATAGGATCACAGGATCCCTAAGGAGGTCTCTGGTCTACCCCCCTACCCAAAGCAGAGCCAGCTCTGGGATCAGACCAGGATGCTCAGGGCTTTCTGCAGTTGGGTCTTGAAAATGGAGCTCCGAGGACAGAGCCTGCACAACCTCGCTGGGCAACCTGCTCCGCCTGCAGTTTGGTTGGTTCACCTCTGGCTTGAAACATGTCTCCAAGCTGTTACTTGTTTGTTTTTAAGGTAGTATCTCTAGGCTTAATTTACATCCTTAATCCTGAATACTCTGAATGAGTGTCATTTTGACATCTGTCACATCTTCAAAAAAATGTGTATAATAATCAGGAGTTGAAAAAATTGTATTTGGGTTTAATAAAAAATAATATTAACGTCTGTCAAATGTCCATGTATATGTATACAATGTACGCATACACGTAATGCATTAAAATCACCTAATGTGTCAGTATAATGTATGCAAATATATATTGAAATCCCCAATATATTTGCATATTTAATGTATGGCACTAAAATCACCATATGCGTACATCTGTGTATATACATTATATTAATGTATAGGCTATATTAAACCAATAGTCACTTACATACCTCCTTATATCCAGACAATGAAGAGACAGAATTCTAGACTGCTGCTGATAAAAATATAATTGGTTTTATATATGGTAATATGTTCATTGAAATTGTTAGGTGAGCTGTCTGGTGTGGTTTTAACATGTAAGTCTAAAGCTGTGTGTTATTGAATTTAAATTCAGGGGATTTTGAAAAAATCCTGTGGTGTAAGAAGATTAAAAGTAAAGCAAATTGAAAAAATACTGAACGACTTTCTATGAGCTTGGTTAACTGTTAGAGCATGCTCTTGCGATGAGAGTTCACAACAGTTGCTGCCAGGCTGAGGATTGCCAAAAGCTATGTTGATAACGAGCCTGAGCCTGGAATAATTCAGAGACAAAGGACTCCTCTTAAGAGAAGTAAAAACTTTTGCTCTGACCTGCTTTTTTTGTTTAAAACTGAATGCAGCCGGTCTGATGAGCCCTTGTTCTCACAACTTGATCTGGAATCTGCTCTCCTTCCCTGACTCTACTTCAGAAATACATACAGTTGAGGTTTTGAAAACACATTTTCCGTCCCTTTTGGTGATACCAAACCAGTTGAGAATATCAGCAAGTAATGGCTGGTGTGTGGTTTTGAGTCTTCAGCCCTAAATAAGTCACTTCTCTGCCCTTGATTGTAGTGTGACATTGGTTCTGAAACCTGGGTATTTGTCTTCTTTTTTTATTCATTTTGATTAAAAAACCCGTAGAGAGCTACTTGATTATTAAATCTTGTTGTGCTCTGCTGTAGATTCCAAAAGCCCTGAAGATGCCTCCAGTTACCAAAAATATCTACCTTTCCTTGTGAGAATTTAGTCATATAACAAAAGGGAAACAAAATAAATGGGGAAGTGGGAGGCCACTATCAAGGGGATCAATTTGAATGACAGCCAGTTATTATGTGTGTATATATATGAGTGTCTATTTAAAAAAAAAAAAAACACTACATCTCAAGCTCCTTTCTATATGGAGGATATAGGATTATTTTGATACTGCACTTTGTGGCAGAACAAATACTTGACAATGATTCAAATAATTACAAAACAAAATTTCATGATGGAAATACAGGTAAGGGGCAATACACTCCACAGTGTGTAATTAATGCCAATATCTTGTGGTGGCTCATAAAATGGGCTTTCCAGACGACAAGCACATCTTGGTGTGTGAACGTAAAGATACTAAAATAAGTGATGCTTTTTAGAAGGGTGGAAAAACTTAAACCAGCTTCTGACAGTAAGGACACTGCTATTCCACAATTGTGTGTTGCAGGTTTCTTGCCCTGCATTGATTAATAGAAACAGGAGAGTGCGACAGATACGGGTATTGCTGGTTTCTGTACTTCAATTTCCAGTGTAACAACTTTATAAGCGCTGTGGCTTCTTCAGCTGAGAAGCAGGACTTCTGGCGTGCCGTGTTTTGTTGATGGTCCTCCCAGCAAGTTCAGGAGAACTTGGTTCTTCTCTTGCGGACTTAATATTAAAGAATAAGTCTAGATTGCAGTGATTTACAAGGCCTTCCAAAAGAAGCAAACCTTCTGGTCAACTGATAGCATTCCATGGATTGCGGGACAGCTGAGCTTTAAACAGGAACGTGTGAGCCAGTGTGCTTTGTGGTTTTATAATCTGGCTGTTCTTTTCAGACGGTAGTTAAACGCTGCTGTTTGGCTGGCAACCAACCTAGCTCAGGAGCTAGCTGCGGAAGGCTGCTCTTCCTGCTTCCACCAGTGGCCACCACTCTGTAGACTCAGCCTTTTCAGCTTTCTTTGACCCCTCTCTAAGCTGGTTTTATGATCCTGTGCCATGTTGATAGAAATGAGCTGTGTCTTTTTTGGTAGGTGTCGTCATCTGGCAGATGCTTCAGAGACCTGAGTCAGAAAATGGTCATGAGCAGGCAGCTTCTTTGGGGAAGAGCACCAGCCTCTGAAACCACATTTGCTGAAGTTGATGTAATAGCATTTAATTACGGTGTTAATCCCTTTGCCTCCCTCTGGTGACCTGCAGCAGAGCATGAACAGTCTTTTCACACCTGACCCCTCTTTGCTTCCCAATTGTTAAAAGTTAGTGTCAAGTCACTGCAAAAGGCAGAAATCCCCAAGGAGCTGCGTTCAGGGATGGATAACTCCATTCAGTTCCCACTGACCCATTTTGAGCTAATCCAGATAGGAATTCCCTGTTCACCCTTTCCTGGTCTGTCTTTCCTTAGAGCAGAGTTTATCTATTCAACCACAGAAGATAACATATGACAGGAATGGGGCAAAACTGGTTGTACCTGTTAGTAAAAGCATTTAAAAATTGCTCCTTTTCAGAGCAGGCTACCAATGTGATCCAGTTTGGCAGTTTGCAATTAGTAAAACAAAACGCATAGCTAATAGGAGTTCAAGAGGGGGACAGGGTGAGCAAAACCCTATATTGTTTGGAAACTGTACTGATTTTGGACTTTGAGTTTTTGAAACTATGAAACAGGAGTTTACACATACACAGCTCAGATTTAGGTAATACGGTTATTTGGTGCTAATAGATTAGAAATAATACCATTAATTATTTTTTTTTTATGGTGAAGGTGAGAATTGCCTCCTCATCCACCTCCAAAATTTAGAAATAGTATCCAATGGACACACGTAGGAGAAAAAAAAAAAAAGACATGGGGCAGGATTTTGGAGTTATTTCCAATTCCCTGGTCATGCTATTGCATCGTCTTTGTGCCTGCAGCAAACTTTCTCTTACCTTATCAGCACATTTTTAAAGCTCATTCTGACTTTCTGACCCTGTAAAATGGATTTTTCTCTAAATTATGGGCTCTGCAAAGGGCTGGCTTCCCCCCCCACACCTGCTTTGTCAGATACCGTGATACAGTTTTGAGACAAACAGCTAACTTGAGTTCTTCTTTCTGTGCTTAGTTACATAAATTTATTTGTAACTGGAGTTTTGGATCTGGAATATGGAGTACTGAGCTGATATAGTACTTTTACTGCATTCTGCTTTCTCATCATTTGAAAGGTAACTTGAAACACTACATTTTGTTCCCTATGTCGCATCTGAAAACATGGGGAGATAGATCTTCATTGTATTATTGTTAAAAGTTTGATTCTGTTGTAGTTAATTTTTGAAGCTCTTCATAAACTGAGTCATGGCTTCTAGGTTTGTTTTTTTTGTTTGTTGGGAAAAAAGCTCTTTCTATTACTCATCCCATTTAATGCCAGTATATTTGCTTATGTAAACAGTGCAGAATATATTATTTTCTAGAGGAAGCTAAACTGAGGAAGAGAAGAAAACTGTTAATGCAACAAAAAGGCAGTGGCTTTAAAATGACATTCCTTATTTTGGGTATTTTCCTCTTTTTCTTCATAGGTGTTGTAAATTTAAATATACTGAATGTTGATGGGTTGTAGTTTAATTGTTGAGCACTTACGGTATGTAAATTAGGAGGTTTTGTATATGCATAGCATTAGTAAGCATCTAGACCTGTAGCAGCTCTTGGGTTGTTTTGAAGCTTGTTTGCTATTTTTCTGCAGCTCTGCTACTTGTGCCTTGTCGGTCCTCTGCCCAGTTCTCTTAAGTATGAAGTGGAATAAAATTGCTTTTAATGACACATCTTTCAGCAACCTAATTTTGTCGCTGTTTCCTTTTGCCAGTTCTGTCTTCAGTTCCATTAAGTCTTAGAAGGATAATACTGATCTGAAGTTGCTTAACAACAAACTTTTTAAACTGAGAATTTTGGAACTCAAACTTGTCCTTCTTTCAGTGTTCCTTAGCTCCTAAAACTTCATTGCAAGCAACTTGCTGGTGGGAGCTTGTCTGTAATCACAGCGTCCAGAAGAATATGACTTATCATGAGAATGTCAGCTTTACGTTACAAAACAAAAAACCCCCGAACTTAGAATTTATTATTTAAATTTTATGCAAGAGAATAAGAAGGGGAGTTGGAAAGCCTAAAAAGTCAAAGAGCAAATAAGGGACCTGTAATACATGTGAGTGTTTGAAAGAATTTTGAGGACTTCTGAAGGTCCCCAAAGGGACCTGGACGCTGGCAGTCTCTTCCACTTTTATTTAGACTCATAGAATTGTAGAATAGTTTGGGTTGGAAGGGACCTTTAAAGGTCATCTAGTTCCAACCCCCCTGCAGTGAGCAGGGACATCTTCAACTAGATCAGGTTGCTCAGAGCCCCGTCCAACCTGTCCTTGAATGTTCCCAGGAATGGGGCATCTACCACCTCTCTGGGCAACCTCTTCCAATGTTTCACCACCCTCATCGTAAGAAATTTCTTCCTTACATCTAGTCTGAATCCACCCTCTTCTAGTTTAAAACCATTCCCCCTTGCCCTGTCGCAACAGGCCCTGCTAAGAAGTTTGTCCACATCTTCCTTACAAGCTCCCTTTAAGTACTGAAAGG
>NW_009231047.1:21745-27335 GCF_000690835.1 Fulmarus glacialis | reverse complement strand
AGCCTGTCCAGGTCCCTCTGCAGAGCCTAGAATAAACTATACATGCCATAACTATCTTGCCCCTAGCCTTCTGCTTTGTCATCTAGCTTGCCCCTTTGCCCATCTATGGCTGTTGCACCTTCTGCTTGTTGAGATTGACATACCACATTCGTGTATATATGTGTATACATAGCACACTGCATATGCGTTGTATACACATAATACACATAGCGTGCGCATGTGGTTTAGATAGATACGGGGAAATGTGCATTGCTCCTGATCAGGAAAACATCACATAGCAAGGTTATTTATCTACTTCAACATACCTATAATTAAGCCAAGTGATTCATTGTATGGGAACCAAGAAACTTAAATTGTATATTATTTTCAGCTCTTTGATGTGAGCATGAATTTTACTGGCTTAAATATTTGGAAGGTTAATATCCATTTTATTTAATCTTTCTTTTAGGGTGTTTTTTCCTAAAAAGAAAGGAAATACAAGAAAAATAAAGAGGAAAACCAATTATTTTTAAAAGTGCAAAGCAATGAGGCTTAAATAATACATCAGCATTTAAAGAAAATAAAACTTTATCTGATTTAAGCAGAACTAAGCATGTTCTGTATTCCATACAATGGGAAACTGGTTTTGGCATTCTCACAGAGGCATATGAGCAAACAGGTATTTTATTATAGAGAAGGTAACTCCACTACATGTAATCTTATGGAGTCAACATAAAAAAATTTTATAGATTCTGCTTTGCTTCAGCCAAGCTGTGCACAAAGGAAATTCTTCCTACGAAACTTTATTGAAGAGACTGTGGTTACGGTTCCTCACAGTATATAGTTTGCTACTGCCCTAAAATACCAGGTAATAGAAAGGATTATTAAAACAGTTAGATGTAACAGAACACGTCTGGAATACTGCTCCAACCTGCAGAGTTCAAACTGACTTCAAGAAACCCTATAAGCAAGAAAGATGGGACTATCCAAAAAGTCACAAGGTTATTTTTTTCTAGCTGCTACAATCATTCCTCTCTAGCAATTGGCTGAAGGAGGGAAAGCCAAGGAAGGCCTTTGCTTAAACACCACTCTCCTTCCAGAGCAGAAGTAAAACATTTCAAATACAGATCTTTTCTATATGAGCAATCTCTTGAACATGCCAGGAATGTCACCCAATAAGGACCTTGTCCTTCATTATTTGACTACTTCTAAATCATCACCTGAAATTTGAAGCCAACTACTGAAATGTGTAATCACAAGTCCGTAAAATTCTGTCCTGATTCGGTTTGGCTCTGATAAAGAACAACCTCTATGCTTCGTTATACTAATTCTCAATTTCAGAGGAGAAGCCAAATACCAGGATAAACATAACTTATGTTTTATTCATGCAAATCCCCATTTTGACAGCTGGGTAACTAGGTGCATTTCATTTTTAATAAATTTAACAGAAAGATAAGCATAAAATGAATATTGTTTGTAAGGCTGGCCTAAAACTGGCTAATTCAAGTGCCTGAAGTGAAACAACAAATTGGGAACTTTAGATTCATGGCTGACAGCCTGTAGCTTACGCTGAAGTCAAACCTGATCCTTGCTCTTATAAGGAAATATTTTACAGCAATGCATGTATCATCCCTGGAGGTTCCAAGAATTGCACATCATTCTCTTGAGATGCAGTCAGCACCCCTCTCCCATCCTTTCCATATCTTGTACTTTTTAAAGCTGAGAAGACTTGTTCATGCAAGGGAGATTTAAGACCCAAACCTCCTGTCCTGTAATTTAAAGATTCAGTAGGAATCACCTATTATTGAACAAGTGCATCTTTTGCACTGGTAAGTTTTACCTTTTTTCAGTCCATAAACTTCTGTGTAAAAAGTCTTAGATTTCATTGAGTATTTCTCTTCACAGGCTAAATTCTTTCTGCTGTATTTATGATTTTATGGCAAATAAATACTACAAATCCCTTATAATTAGGATTTGGTTTTAAGCCTAATTGCAAAAGAATGTATTTACGTTATCTTGAGAGATTACACTATGCAGCTCATGTTTTGCCGATAACAATAGAGGAACTTACCCTCTATTCTGACAATTGATCAAACAACATTCTACAGTTTGTTTCTAAACTGGTTTTTTTTTAGCAGATTTAATGACTGCACTATAGAACCTGGTTCACTTAAATCACTGTAAATCATTCAAATATGCCTAGGTTCTTAATTAAAACAAAAGTGGTCTGACTGGCTTATCATATGTTCATAAACTGTCATAGAATTAAATCCGTGTACAAAGAGTATGTGGACTAGTCTTAAATAAGAGAAGACAAAAAGATATCTTAAACGCCTTCCCTGTAAAGGTACCCATTTTATCTGGACTAAAGCTCAGCTTCCCATTCTCTGAACACAATTTGTATATTCCAAACTCCACGCTCAGCAAATTATATGCTCAGTTTTCCAAGGACTTGCAATCATCACGTTTTGGAATGTGCTTTTCTGTTTATCATCGATCTTTAAAAAACAATCCCAGGCCTCAGCACCGTCCCACTGAAGCCATTCACAAATTTGCTCTGATTTCAGTAAGGTGTCCACGTTCTTATTTTTACTGCTGTATATGCAGTTTCTAGAACTGCTGAATTTTAAAACGTATGGTATGGGAAATTATATTTATGTTCAATAAATTAGTTCCATACTGCTCTAAGCTGCCTTTACACATTGTCATTTTTATTGCATCCACCACTTTTTATAGCACTGCACTAACTGTTTTGCTATGTGAGAGCAAGTCCTGGGAAATGCTTGACTCAGGAATAAGACAGAACTTGTACCAGAACTCCAAGTACATATGGCACACAACCTCGACATCCTGAAAGCTTGTTATGCTAAGAAATTACAAGGTTCTTTCCAGTAGTTCTTGTTAACAAGACTTTTCTTTACATTGACAGGCAATTTTAAGCAGCAAACATATTTGTGGGAGCTTGTCTGTTAAAGGATGGGAAAAAAGGGTTACGTTTGACAAATTCCTCACTTCAAATCATGCAAATAATTGGCTCCATGGGGTGCTTATTCTAGAAAGATTTTTCACAATGTGGAAGAGGGAATTGATAGACTTAAACTGTGAGGTAAAACAGTGAGAAGGAACAAGAAAGCAAGTCCCATAGAAAATTGGAGAAATACTAGGTTTACATGTTTTGCAGTAAGCACTATTGAAATTGCAATCAAACTGAAGAAAACATTCAAAGTTTTTTTTTTTTTTCTCATGACTTCTGTAACACATGATGCTCCCTTAGGCAAAACACTTCTTAGAGCTGCCATACTGCACACCTTTCCAGCTTACTGTTGTCTCACTGAGGTGACTTGTAAAAGGGGCAAATCAAGCTGGCTGAGCAATATTAAAGAGATCCATGATTTCACAAGAAATGTGCTGGGACATATTCACTTGCTGCTTTGTGCTGCTGGAATAATGCAAAGCAGTCGAATGAGCAGCTGAATGTAGCAGAATTTGAGCCGCTAATCTGAATTAAAGACCAATTCATTGACGGTTTAATCCATGTTAGCTATTTTAGCCAAGGTTCACTTGGATTAAGGTTGTACGGTTTTGGGATTCAGTCATATCTTGAGAACTCTATTCCCCATGGAGAAAGTCTCCATCTTCTGCTGAGTTTCTAGAATTGAGTACACAATCACTCTAGTGACTTCTGTTGCAGCACTATACCAAGCTCTGTCCAAACACAGAGAAGTTTGGATGGAATCCCACCCCTCTCAAAGATGCAAAACTTTTGTTCTCTGTTCACTATTGATAGGAAGCAGAGAAGGAGGGGGAGTTGCGAGAAAGGAAGGGGAGGGTAAAATCTGGTCTTCCCAAGAGAGCCAAGATAATCTTTTCTTTAAATAAAGAGTAAGCAAAGAGCTCAGATTCCTGTGTTTAGAAAGAGGTATGGGGAGAATAAAGTGCCTTAGTGTACCCCCAGGTATTGCAGAGAGGAGACCATGTGTTGGAAGGGAGTTGCACCCTTCCCCCTGAGACCACCTCCCCTTTCAAGAAGAGGTGAGCAGAGGTCCCCTGAGTTTTGCTGGACTGATGTGTAATGACATCAGCATTTATGCTTTCCATTTTTTTCTTCAAAAGTAAACCAGGACAACAGTGTGTATTGATTCTTTGGGAAACTGATGTCCCCATAAGAAAAACATAGAACCGCATTGACAAAGGGCATCCTGGAGTGAAGGCACAGACAGCAGACATAACTTTCTGCTCATGGTCTGCAATTTTAATGTAGTTAAACATAAAAATTTTGCCAAACCCTTAAGTCCTTTCAGAATAAACTTCCCCAAAGGAAAGACAGCCTCCTAATTGTCTTCTGAGGCTCACTGAGTCTACTACAGCTCAAAGCCTTAGGCCATAGGTCTTCTTACCTGATTCACAGCCTGGCCTCTTTTCACACAAAGTGGGCAAATTTCTACCTAATGTGGGTAAAAATTTCAATATAGGCAAGGCAAGCTGAAGTTTTAAAAAATCCTAGCTGATCAGGATTTTTCCACTGTTTTTTATTTCACTAGGTCTCCCCGTAATAAAACCAAGCCATTTTATTTGCACTAGGACTGTGAACATGTATGAGTTCAAAAACATTACATTGTCTTTTTTTTTCCCTAATGTGGGCATGGCACAAACATGAAATGTTCCTTTTTGGACTTTATGATAAATCACTTTCCCTAGAGAAAGTACATAAATACCATGATCATAACTCTGTTCAATAAGTAATACTACCTTCCTAAACTCTGATCATGTTCTAGGGATCAGTGGTCAGCTGGGCTTAACTGATCAGCAAGAGTCACTGATTTATTTACCTCTTTTATAAGAATACTTCACCACGTCTTCTTTTCAAATTAATTAGAAATCATCAGTAGTCACTGTACAGCCCAGCCACTGTTCCTTACACTGTTCGGTGTATGTCTTTAAACTACAACCATACCCTGAGGTTCCATGAGTGCTGAATACTCCGGGAAGGGAGAGTGAGGTAAGATCCAGAAAATACCAAGATAAAGCTGGGACATAGAATCATCCTCTCAGACTCACTCATGGATTTCTTATCTAGCCACTGGTTGTATTTTCTAACTCTAAAAACGGCAGGGGCTTGCACACAGTCCTTCACACTCAAGGATGTAAGAGATGTGATGATGATAATCCACGTTTGGTTAAGAAAGGCATTACACTCACCCAGTCTGTGTCATGTCCCAGGACCCCCAGATGGACTTTATGAACTGGACTGATCAGACACCTTAGGCAGCCCATGGTAGGCATGTCTGGTCCTTTTAACTAGGTTACCATCCAGGGAAACTGCCAGGCAATCCATGCAAAATTCCTATTTTACTTGCCCGGTGTTCATTCTTGCAAGGATGACCAGACGGGTTCTTTAAGAGTATGGCATACTCTAGTGCCCAAATTATTTCCACCTTGCAAGAGACTTGAGACATACCTGAGGTAAAACCAAAGACCAGTACAAGTTATCCTCCTAATACAGGTAAAGCCAAAAAAAGTACCTATCATCTTACCTAAGATACATCTGCAAAGACAAATATTGAATGATGGTAATAATTTACCACTACTGCAACTTAACAAAATGGGTAGA
>NW_009231047.1:1407-21714 GCF_000690835.1 Fulmarus glacialis | reverse complement strand
ACGTCAGCGTCTTGAGGATTAATATAAATGTTGACATCAATCAGTGGTATTTTTTTTCTCCTTCCACAAAGAGAAAAGATGAAAGAAAGTCAGTCAATATATTGAAAAGCCTAGATTTAAAATAAAGGAAAGCTAAAGGCTTGTTCTTTAAAGTAACCCACTAATTCTTAAGGAACATTCCACTCTTTGTACGTAGAGGAATTTCAAAGCAAAACAAAATAAATCTTTTTTTATCATTTTCAGCAGTATAAAATGTAGTATCTGACCACATTCACAAAAGTTACATTCTTTTCTATTTTATGTTTCCATTATTTTGCATTATTCCTCTAAGAATCAAATTTAGCAGCACTGATGGTTTAAATTCAGCATAAAAATAAAATTCAGCAAATGTCATGGCAGGGTACCAAACATTTAATGTCAGGTTCCCTTATGTTCAGCACTTTGCTACAGCTTCCCATCCATCAGTTAGACAATTTTGGAATATTTTACTTTGTAATTAAAAAATAAATCTCTTGTACTTGGTATTGTTTTGAGGGAAGAATTGCTCCTTCATATATCGACCTCAATACGTGTACTTGTATATATACACGTGTGTGTGCATTTTTTCATTTTCCTGGTATTACTCACTATCATCATAATTAAGCAGTTTCTTTCTATGAAGACTTTGCACTTAATACATAGTTCTGCAAGTGGACCCATGCAGAGGGCCAATCTATTTCCCAGCAAGTCTACAAAACTCTCTAGAGTCAGCTTGCAAAGACTCTAATCACAGGAGTGAAACCTTAAATAAGTGTGAGGAGGCCACACCAATTAAGACAGGAAACAGAGTGTTTAACGTTACCCAGGGGCTCAGGAGGAAAAGTGGGATGACATGAAAAACAGAAGGAATAGGAATGCACGGGTGGAGTGAGCCGAGGAAGATGTCGCTGCTGTTACAGGCTGTGAGAAAACAGCAAGAAAGAAAATACTCGAGCCCCATGATGACCTTTAATTCTGAGCTCAGCGTAGAGGCCTTGCCTACACTGAAACCTCTCACCAGCGCGTCAGGAATCAGCCAACGTTATGCGAGTGACTCGCATGACAGCCATACTGAAATCAGTATGGCTGTGATTTTCACTTGTACTCACGAAGTCTATCAAAACACAGCTTCGTACGGACACATAAACGCAGCTGTACAGCTGCAAATATCTATTAGAGGTATTGCACATTTATCTTCAGCTCAGTATAATTGAATGTACAATATCTATACACTGACAGCTGGCATCCAGGGCAAATAATTACACACTGCTTTCATTAGACTAGCCCTTTGTTAACATAAGCTGGCAAGCATTATCTTCATTAAAATACTAGCTCTTAAACATCACGCTTTTAACTGTCATATTCTTCAGAGTTTGTTTGCTGCTGTCACAATTTCATTTGAATAGGAATTCATTCATAGTTAAGCAGCAGCAAAAACCTTTTAACTGTTTGGCTCAAGAAAACACACGGCCATGATAATTTGTTTCAATATCTATTTTTTTTATTTTAAGCCTTTAAGACAAAAGTTTTCCATAAAGTCTTATTGCTTCATCAAAACAGCATGATTTTGAGCTATCTGCCATCCTACACATTCTTGAAATTGCAGAATAATGAACAATATCACCACAGACTAAGGCAAGTATAATCTGTAAAACATTTTTTTTGGCCAAGTATGTTTATGACTCGTTGATGTTTACTGCCATACACTGTATACTTCAAAGCACAGAGCTGGTCCTGGAAAGTTTTACAGCATGAGGTGTGAAATCTGAAATACCACAAGGACAAAAAGCTCAGCCTAGAATTGTCTGAACTCACACAACTCACTGACTATAAACACAAAGGACTGTCCATATGAAATTAAAGAACAGCAAAAAAGACTGTCATGTCTTATTGCTTTTGTTTAAACTATTTTTCATTGAATGGGATCTTTAATAATTTAGTATGCAGACAGCCCTCTTTTTTTGCCATTTCATTCCATCTTGCCTTACTTGGGGTGCTCTGGTCTGTGTGGAAACAAACACAGGCTTTTTTCTAAAATCATAAGGCAAGGGCAGATTAAGCGGGGGGCTAGGAAGCTGGCATTAACACAGCCCAGTGCTTTGCAGCTCTCTGTAAGAAAATCTCTGGTGCTGTTCAGTTTTTCCTGTGTACATCAGGACTGTAAGTCATTGCATCAGTGGGGCATGGATGATACGAAATCATATCGTTGCTGGATCAGGGCCACCGCACTCCATAATTTGTAGAATCACATTTGCAGCAGGTATAATTCTGGACTGCTAAAGCCATTTGTATATAGTGACAGCTTCTGCTTACAAACTCATTTTTCATGCCCTCTTTACTTTAAAACTATATCACAGTTTCACTGGACTTCTTAACTGCCTGAGCTATAACATTTAGGTGAGGATTTATCTTCTTCAGCTTCAGCATTTTTCACTAATGACATTAATGCCTGGCAATCTCTTCCAGCCAGTGCAATGAAAACTGTCTGGAGGTACAGCATACAAAGTATTCTTGTACAGAACATCCTCCCAGCGCTCATCAGGCCAAAAGCTATTTCCTTTCTGTTTACTCACACTCCATAGAAATGAATGAACACTGCAATGAAAGGAAAGACCTCTTCTTAAAGGGCAGCCTGTCATTAAATTTTATTTTATGCTTTTTTTTTTCCTTTTTCAGTCCTCCATCCTGGTTCTAAAATATAATTCCCTAAACATACATAATTTTGGAAATATCCACATGTTTACTCTATAAAGAAATGCTATTGTCTAAAGTGCTTTGGTAGGGTTGTAATATGTGTGAACTGAAAACTAAATCATGCACCGTATAGCATGTGCTGCTCATACCATGAATAAATAAGTGTGAATGTATACATAATACTCTGCATTCATAATATCTGAGACTGAAAATGCAAAACAATTGGGCCAAATCAATTTGTTTTAAGAAGAGACTCCAGTTTCTGTATCAATCTCCTGTTCTGATCCATGCGGAGCGTGTTGTTTGTTCAAAATCAAAACTTACCGTAATATTCTGCTTCTGTCATGTTTCTCTCTTTTTAAGGCTGGTTGTTGAAATACAAACAGCATCCTAATTCCTTCTGCATCTGAAAGGTATATGAAGAAGTGGTACCCATAGTGGAATTTCTCAGCTTCTATAGTTAAAGTCAGATGCTTAAGGCTATTTAACACAATTAGAGCCAGATGCTCTCAATCACGTACAAAATTCCTTTGATATCCATGAAAAGCAAAAAAGAACTTTGTTTTCTTTTTATAAGGAATGTCAAAAGGTCTGATTTCTAAGGCTGACTTCTACTTTGTAAGGGGTCTCACAAATAAAAATACGTTTTCCTTCAGAGTGTCCATTAACATTTAGCACTTGTCTCCTTTTTTTTAGAAACAGCGTAGAGCACAAATTAGAAAGAACAAATAAACAGGACTTTTCAATTTCTTTATGCAGTCACAGGGAATACACTAATATGGCAATATTTTGTGACACTGTCATGGAAAGTATAGTTTCAGATAGAAAAAACCACTGATGTAGGGCACTGCTATTCGAGTTGTTATAATGAGAATTTTGTCTTACTTAATAAAAGATCTCCTCCCATTAAAACTACTAAGATAAAAGTGAAGTGGAAGCCACACAGGTTGTCCAAGCTTTTTGCTTTTACTTCCATAAGTTCAGAATAATATGAGGTCAGTAGAATCACACCAGTGCAACTTTATGTAATAGACTCAAGTCTAATGTGCCTGCTGGGAAATAAGGGAGTAATAATGAACAGAAAAGAAAAATTGATACAGATATATAAAGCTTCAGGTAAGTAAGGGGGCAAACTCTGGAAAATCTATAGATTTCAAGCAGCTATCATCTGGGCAGCAGTTTACTTTGCTCCAGTGTCCAAGGCCACTTCTCCCAGACAGCAAAAATGGACTATGTGCCCGTGTCTCAGCCATTTCAATGAAAGTTTGGCCTACATTCGATGGATGATGAAGGCAGGTTTATCTAAACTGTGCGTTTGGCAGTGGTGTGACTGGGACTCCCAGCTGGTTCCCCAGTGGAGGAACATGATCCAGCACAGGGGCCAAGTGAACAGCTTGGGGCAAAAATGTCCGAAACAGCCATAGGAAGACCAGGCAAGCTTATCTGCCTGAGTCCTGTAAAACAGACATGCATATGAATATGCAAAAACCTCTGTCAAATGATGGTATGCTTAGAGATGGGCTTAAGCTGCTGTGGCTCACAACCTGCCCATATTTAAGGTATGATTTATGTAACTCCAGACATAACTCCTCTGCAGGTGCTAGCTAGAATCTGTTCTCATATTGAGTACTGAAGCAGCAATCACACTATAGCAAATGCTATAAAACTATTTTAAATTCACAATATATATTTAATTAAGAGAATTATTTATGCTTAATCAGGTTTATGCTGGTCTTGGAGGGTTTTCTGGTGGGGTGGGTTCTGAAAGATGTCTAATGTAATTATCTTCAGATATTAGTTGGAACTATTGCTCATCCATACTGAAAACTACAGCAATATTTATTTACTAAATTCAGAAACCATTGGTATGGTAGGGCAATCATAATATTTATTCATTTTAACCTGTAGCTCAGAGATTGAAGAATTTTCAGGGAAAAAAAAGTACATTTAAAATCCCACAGGCTGTTTTGAAATAGCCAGCTTATTAAACACTTGTAATAAAGTGATAGCAAACTCCTTAGAATGGTAAAACATCAGACAGAAATATCTTTGTCTATCAGCTCAAAACGTATCATTGTAGAAGAATTACAACTATGTCTTCAATGAGATTTTATAACTACAGCTGATTCAATGACATAATCTGATTGCTTATACAAGTTGGAATTTACCAAGTCACTAAAATCTTTTAATGTTTTAAAACATTTGACAGAGTTAGAAACAAAAAGTGTTTGAGAAAAAAACATTTCCGAATTTTTACAGAAATTTCACTTCACTTCACTTTCAAGGGGGATGTATTATTGGCCTGTTTTGAGTTTCCTACCTGATTTTCATTTTAAAATTTCATCCTAAATTCCCCTGTTTTATTTCTAGCTGTGCTATGGGAAATCCCAGTTCAGCCCTGCCACATGCCAGCCCTGTTCACGTCCTGCCCTGGATGCACTTCCACTGCGTGAGGTCCCATTGCTTCAGACTGATTTACAGAAGCCACAATGTGACCTGCTGCAGGATCACTGTTTATTTGACTTCAGGCTTCAAATAGATGCCTTATATCTTTGACAGGGGCAAAAAACATAGCACACTGGACACAAGTTCTCAGCACAGCACACATACGCCAGCATTAGGTCCACTGTCATTTCTGGGTAGTCATTACCTCAGAAAAATCCCTCTCCCCCCTCTTACAAGACTAAGAAATACTTTAGTGAAGCAGTAGTTCAGAAAAGGAAATGTTCTTCTGTTACTGCTGGGAGAGGAGGCACAAAATCTTGCACTCTCTCTTCTACAGCCACACACCGTGTCAACAGAAGGAACAAATGATGCCATGATGTTGCCTGAATGCTGCAGTCTTCCATGAAACAATTCAAGGTGGGTTCATTTCTAATTTTTTTCTGTAAAGAAATAAGAAAAATGACTACTGTTTCCTCAGTAGAGAAACAAAAATTACCATTTCCACCTTTTTATTTTTTTAATAGAGAGATAAGAAAGCTCACTTCTTTTGTGCTCAGCTGAGAAATGACTGGGAAATTCTGTGGTTTAAACACCCAGCACCTACAGAGAGAGGAAGGAAAGTTTCACAAGAAACTGGAGTCAACTCAGCCCACTTTGCCAACTGGAGAGAAGAATATTTGCTTGCAAGAGGTGGCATTTACATGTCTCCAAGTAATACTTCACAGGAAAGAGCAATTTATCATTTGAGGTGATTGCTCATCACAGCTCATCACAGAAAGATAAAAGGTTGCCTGTTACTTTCACACACCTTCACACTACCGCTGCCACCTTAAAAAGGCTCAGTAGGCCAGTTGTCTTAGATACCAAAGTGTGGGAAGTGGTTTCAGGCAGGGAATCCATTTTCACAGAGATACCTGTATTAGCACTGAGTTAAACTGCTGAGGGACAGACCTCCAGAGGCACAGCCGTCTCCAGCATTTCCTCCACTCAGTGTCCTGGCTATTGCAAATCCTCTTCACAAAGCACAAACTCTCCCACATTCAAAGCACAGGGAATTCAGCAAAGTAAACCCCATCTTTGGAGGCAGGCACCCAACTTTTGAGCTTAACCATCATCACTTTGCTGAAGTCCCATTCTGGATCTGGCCCATTGTACTCATCTGTATGCAAAAGCATTTCATAAAATTTCTCCATCAGAATGGTAAGATATTCTTTCCCTTTAAAATGTAGGCAACAGAACTTTTTAATATTTCAAGAATGAGAACAACACACATAACTGCGTGAAAGAAATGGAATAATGTTCTTGACATAACCCTCTGAGCCACCCAAGGTATTCACCATGTCTAATTTGGAATCAGGGTTAGTGCTTTACGCAGAAGTTTATTTTGCACTTAAATATGTGT
Source organism: Fulmarus glacialis (assembly GCF_000690835.1). Lineage (NCBI taxonomy): Eukaryota > Metazoa > Chordata > Aves > Procellariiformes > Procellariidae > Fulmarus > Fulmarus glacialis. The sequence continues at coordinate 15,155 of NW_009231047.1, read as the reverse complement.
TATTTCATCAGCTTTCTCTTCTACACTCCTTTTTTCTCACTTTGCCCAGATGTCAGTGACTACATACGGTGGAACCAGTGAGGAATCAAAGCCCTTTATCCTGCAGAAGCATTTGTGGCAAATGAGACTAAAATGCGTGGAAGGGTCCAGAGGAGCTTAAGGATTTCTTGACATGAGGGTCTAACAACCGGTTTTGGTTTGTTTTTATTTTGTGTAGCTGAATTGCAGCCCAACATACTGTAATTCAAACATTTCATGAGAGGAGGCTGACCCTTTCCTGGGAATGACATTGAAACTATTCACGCCTTGAGACCTTTTAAGACACTTAAACGAGAATTGCATGTATCGAAGTTCACCCTTCTTGTGGAATCGCCTATCAGAGAGCTTGCACGTAACCACCTCTGCTTCAGAAAGAGAGTGTACATCCATTTGGTGGTACCAGCCCACAAGATTGAACTTATGTCAACATAAATCCTACTCAGTCGAGAGGACTCCACATCCTCACTCACAGTTCATGGGGGACCAGTCTCCAACATTTAAATCAGGTGCCCATGAAAATATAGCAATAAACCACATCTTGATGAATGCGTTACTAGGTCTGTGGTATTTATGTAGCTTATATGATGTCGTTTCATTTGTATAGAAATGGGGATCTTCTTTAAAATAGGTGATAATAACTCATAAAAACAGTGTAGGGCGCTGGAGATGCAGTTCTGGAAATGTTTGGTGTTTGCAGCTTACTCGCTTCAGTCTCTACTAAATGTTAAGCTCTTTTAAAATCATTTTGACTTCATCTCTCCATGCAGTTCTCACAGACTGCATGTCTTTTGGGGCTGAATCAACACATTCAGCTCAGAGAACTTTCCTGTAAGATTTTGACACAGATGAGAGGGAAGCAATTGCATCCTGTAGTTTATGTAGGTATTCTTAAATTTGCCAGGCACTGTAGTCAGCAGTGGGCAAGGGAAAGATCCCACGCTCTCTAAACTTGGAGGAAATGTATGTGTATTCAATGTCCAAATCCACACCTGAGCTCTACTGAATGTGTCTCAGGTGGACAAATAAGGACTATTTTCTTGTTGCTTGGGTTTTTAAAAAACAGTAAAAACGTTGCAGATGATGTGTTCTTTATCAGACTACAAAGGGCAATATGAATATTTTAATCTCCAATAACCCAATAGTTCTTCAAGCTCCTCCTGGCCTATTGGCTAAAATTATGATTTAAGAGAAGTTACATGCAAAATGGATTCGTTTCAGTGTATCTTGCAGAATAAAACTCAGCTTGCTATCTGTAGTTCAAATAAGATAGGTCCAGATTTCACTCTGGGATTTTTGCTGGTGGACACTGATACAGTCTTGACAAAATTCCTAGAAACACTCATTAAGGGATAGAAGTTACGGTGGTATTCAGACACATTTGTTTCCTTATCACCTGCAAATGCAGAGCGGAATAACACAGACCCAAACACTGACCTTAACAGGCTAGGAAAGGAGCGTCTGACCCAGTCCATCTTCCTGGCGATCACTGCTGCCAGTGTCTGTGAAGCCACAAGGAGAGAATAAAGACATTGTGATACTGTGCAGTCCCTGTTAACCAACCCTCAGGTACAGAAACCTGCATCAGAAGCCGTGAGTTCACCCTAGCAGCAGCAAAGGCTCTGGATAGCACCATGTTTTGCTTTTTTTGGCCTATTTTGAATTGGAACTGTTAAAACGTTCCCTGTTCTCCTAAGTAGCAGAGTATTAGAGATGTAGGATACCCTAGTGATGCACATAAAAAGTGATGCAGCTAAGAAAAACACTGTTAAAATGAGAATAACAGGTATCCTGGAAAGTAGTGATGAGATGCCCTAACCCAGTGACCATATACCCACTGCGATGAGAGAAGTACCCTCAGCGGGCAAGCGTGCCCATGCCGATCATCATGGCTGCAGTCTTATAAGGAAAATGCAGAATAGCAGTGTTCAGTTGTGCTGCTGGGGCATTTTTACTCTCTGTAATGATATGACTGGGGCAATTAATTTGTTTAAAATATTGAAAAAGAGTATAAAAATTACCCAGCTTTTCTTACTTTAAAGAGGGCTTTTTGCTGCTCTGGCTTACAGCACTGAATTAGCAGAGAATACGAATAAAAGTTACACAGGGATATATGCAGTATATTTTGGTGCTGGAAAAGGCAACAGAAAATTGTAAAAAATTCTATCCATAACTGAGAGGGTTTTGCTCTGTTTCTTGTGGAAACTATTTTGCAGCTGCTGACCATTTGTCTGAATTAACAACAGACCTTTATTTCTTCTTGGTCTGACAGATTGTGTATGCTGGACTGCTCCATAGGATTTTTCCTATGCATCATGGCAGTGCATATGCACATTAAATTTTTTGAGGGGGAGGGGAAAAACCAGTCAGATATCATTTGTTGAACACTATATTCAGGGAGTTTTGAAGATTTCCAGCATTACAGAATATTTGTAAAGCAGCTCCACTGACTGCAAATTTTATTTTGCCTTTAACTGCTCCGTGAACATCCCAAGGAAACAACTGGCAGCCTGTGGAGTGTCAGATTAAATGACTGGTATTTAAGCTTCAAAAATGGTCATTAGACTTTCCTATTAGTTCAGCTGCACCAGGCCTAGCAGCATAGGGAATCCTGGAGTAAGCATGTTGCTATAGTACCATATTTAGCAACATACTAATTAAATCTGCTGAAAGTAAGAGATTCCAATAATTGATACAGTGCCAAGAGTGAAAGATGGAACAGGCCTCCTAAGATTGGTAACTGTGATTCAGAAGAAGTGGACATTTTTATGTGTATGTGGTGTTGATAAAGAATTTATCACACCACCACCCTGAGTCATCCCCAGGATGTATTAGTGGCAGGCTCCTTATCTGTACTGGACAAAACAAAAACTGTATTCAGTATTGAATGTGTGTGCTGAAGTAAAACAACCAGTCCATTTCACGCATCTCACAATGGCACAAATACTGCAGTGCACAAAAACTGCCATAATCTACCAAAGCTCTAACTTCTGTAAAATAGCACAAGCCATTCCTCACAGCCTTTGCTCAGATCTACGTGGCAGTGTTTCTTCACTTGCAGAGACTCCTCGTCTCCTTGGTCTCCCCATTCTTTTACACACAATCCTTTGGCAGAGCTGAGCTGTTAGAAACTGTTGTTAGCAAACAAACTTGTACCCTGCATGTTTTACTGTGCCTTTTTGAATAACCCAGCCTGGGTCCCAGTCTGTGTCCCACACCATTGTGTCCCGCACAAAAAAAATTGCAATGCAGTGGAGATTTGGCCTTAGACTTCTGGCCCTGAATGAGGAGTAGGACATTAAACCATCACTCATGACAAATTACTTGGTTCACTTCTGTTGTCAGAGGATGACTTCTGCTTATGCTTGTTCAGAGCTGGAAAAATGTATCTACCTCTTCTCTGAATGATACACACCAAGGTTTTGGCTGGGTTAAAAAACAACCACCTTTAGTAGTGTCCCACCTGGCCAGAGGATGAGGAATGCAGAACAAGTTCACATCTACTTGCAGAAGACCCCATGGCTACTGCCTCACTCTGTTTTATATTTGCTGTCTTCATTTTTCTTTCTTTCACCCCCTGCTCATTTATGCCGGTCTCTAGTATCCTTTTCTCATGCTGATCCTTTCCCATTTCACATATATTGTAGTTGCTCAAGATACCAAGGTCCTATTAGTGACAATTTATTTAGTAGGTTAAACAATTGTCTTGTGCTTTTTGCCATAAAATGAAGTGACCCTGTAAAACATCTAAGAGTTCTCACTCACATGTGGTAGGGGATTAAAGTCAGATGGTTGAAAGATGCATGATGCTCCGTCATCTGTCTCATCCTTTCTTGGAGGGGTGCTGCCCTCACGGGGATAGCTGGGCAGCTCTTGGAGGAGACCTGGAGCTGCTGTAGTGTTTACAGCCTGTTTACCAAAGCAAGCTAATTTCAAGACCTGATTCATGTGTCATTCAGAGAAGTCTGCTATGGGGAGCTACCGCCAACATACAAGCTGGGCAGATGAGGTCCCTGGTTCAGCCATCCCATTTATAAGCGATGTATAAGCTAAAATCCTCAGTTATGTACTGTGGAAAAGGTGTAACCCAGCAGTAGCCACACGTGCAGCTAAAAAGCAGCAGAATAACACCTCTATGAGTGCTTTATGGTACTGCACAGGTACTACCAACACTGCCATGAGGAGAGCGTATACATTGCAAATTAAGGGGATGATAGTATTTCCAGACTGCAAATCACACGTCTTACATAAAAGCATGCGAGAACACTGTGTCGGTGTGGAAGATTTAATTGCACAAACAAATAACTAGGAGGAGACAGGACATAGAGAGCCACATCCTGCCCATATGGGAAAGCATGCTGGAGCCCAGAAGAGAGGTGTGGTTGCCTCATGCCAGTTTCATGAACCGTTCTGCTGGGGTAGCAAAATGTTTCAAAGCAGGAAATTCAGAGCCAGTCTCAGAGGTTTCAGCAGGCGACTGCAGAGCATGCTCCACAGAGCCATTTCCCTCTGCTTCTTTGATGAAAAGTGAGCAGCATGTGCCCCCGGCTGAGACATATTGCTGGCAGTAGCATATGCATTTGATAACAGCACTTTACCTTTCAAGTAGGGAGAAAGGGTTTCTTCCAATCGAGAAAAATCATCACAATGTTTTTTTGTCTCTCTGTTGGCATGAACACAGAACTATTCTAGATCTTTAGAGGGGTGGGAAGGATGAGAAGGAAAGAAAAAGGAGTCTTCTCCTCTCCTGAAATAGGCAAAAGTTGATAGTTAGGGCACTGACCTGGAATGCTACCTTAGTTGTCAAGGCCCCCAGTACATATGGCACTTAAATCCTAGGTGAGAGTTAGCCTATCAATCAATATAAGGAAAGCAGGTATCCCATGGGACCTGTTGCATTACGTACACCCCATGAGAGACAGATTGAAAGACATAGCTTGGTGATCAAAGCACAGGGAGCGGGGAGAGGAGGGATGTGAGAGAAGCAAGATTTTATGTGTAAAGGTCCCAAAAAGAGACATATAAAAAAAGATGAAAAGTGTGGCAGCGTGGCCCTTTCTAGCTCCCTCCCATTACGTTTTGTCTCCTTCCCCCAGGACGGAGTCTGGCACAGTGACTCTGAACGCCTGACAGTATGTTCTGCAGGAATACAGCTAATTACTTAGACATGAGTAGCCTCATTTTTGAGGCTGAGCGGGGAACAATTCTAGGTCCACGTGCATTAATAGTACTGCACGTATTTCTGCAAGACAGGAAGCTGAGGTGGCTGAGCTCGTCACATTCCTGAGTACCAAAAATTTCTGAGCAGAATCCCAACAGGCCTGCAAGGCCATCTCCTTTTTTCAGACCGAAAGAGTTGTCAAAACAAACCAGTCCCAGTGCCACCAGTGACTCCAACAACCCATCAGTAAACTAAATGACAAAACCAAGACATGACTTTAAGGCTGCAAACACTGCTTCAGAAGCCTGTGCCAGGGAGCCAGATGTTGCAGGAAAAACATCTGGGATTTTTGATTGCCTTTAAGAACGAGTAGGAGGAGAATTGTGATGTGGTATGAAAAATAGCCTGCTGCATAGTTTTTGGATTAATGACAAAATTATCTCCTTTAAAATACTGTAAAATGTAAGAATTTTAACTCAAATAGGATGGCTTAGCAGTAAAAAAAATATACATTGTACAGAAGTATGGAAAACCCTGAAAAGTTTCCAAATATGACATACCTCAAACACAGAACGTGAAAGAGTTTCATAAGGATATTTAAAGAAGAAAATTTTCCTTTCTATCCATAAGCAGAGAACATGCTTTCATAGGGAGGAATGGGGGGAGGGAGGAAGGGAAAACGGGGACAATTCAAATGAAGCAGACCATTGCAGTTAGAAGCAAACTTTAATGTGTACACTGGGTCTCCCCTTGGTGCTAGTCCTGAAGGTGTAAATCAGGAGTAGACCTGGCCAGGGGGCATTGCTGCCACTCTAAGATTTTTCTTTTACATGCCCAAAGCGCCCTATTATACGTACACCAGGACAAAACAGAGACCTCCGGAGAGAAAGGCAGTAAAAATTTCATCTCCGCCCTCCGCAAAGCTGGTGCTAATGACAGCATGTGTACTGTGGGGAAAGGCAGCAAAACCCGAACCTTTTTCTGTGGTCCTCTCACCACCCTGGGCTGTTCTGAGGGAAGGGCTTTGTCGCCGGTGACAGCTAGAAGTCCCAGCCTGTCCAAAACAAGTACCAGGGATCAGATGTAGAAAACTGCCGTGCCTTGTGATTTAAGTTAGTGGGAGTTGCACTTTGAACGTAGAAAGTTTTGTATAGTGTAAGGTACTGTCAAAAATCAGTTCCTCAGGAGCTCCATTTGGACACCAAAAATCAATGGATACTTTCAGGTTAATTTTTCTGTGCTTCAGAAAAAATAAACCGTCCAATTCCACAAGCCTGTGCTGAAGAAACAGTCTCGCAGAGCAATGAGGGAAGCCCAGATGGAAATTAGTAATTCTGCCTTTAAAGGAGGGTTACAAAGCATGCAGCCACACACAGAACTAGCGAGCCGAAAACAAGACACAGGCTGCCTGCCTGCGCCATGAGCACTGCCCATCCTGCTCCAGGAGAGCCGAAGAAGCCCTTCGGAAAAAACAGAGTGTTTAAGCCATTAATTACTCTGCAGAAATGTTTGCGCGTAAGGGAACTGGCTCCAGTAACAAGGCAGTCACAGTGGTAGCACGATCTAACTTTTAAATTTTAATAATATTCTTTCAGCGTGGCCTGTTTTGTCATCCACATGTTCTGTATGCTAACTTCAAAGAATTACACGGAGTAGAAAATAGTAGCTTCAAGTAACCTTTTCAACTGTGGGAAAAACTTCTTCCTTCAAGAAATGAACTATAGCACATTTTGCCTTTCTAAACTGTTTTTACTTCTTCCACCTACGTGGTGCAGTTAATGTTCAGTAAAGCATGTCTTACCCACCACACTCAAACCAAAAACATCTTTTTAATAATAAGAATCACATTTCTTTAGCAATGAGTATCTACTGTATTTTTCTAGTATTCTGGGATTCTGGGAGCAGCTCTCCTTGCCATGGCCAAATTCCTTTCTTCTCTACAAAACTTTTTCACAGAAATTTAAATAAATACATTTTCTCACGTAATTGTGTTGTCCAGTCTTCGGTTACAGTATCTGCCCCAGGTATTGCCCTGTCTAGCATTTGTCTGACGGGAACATGCTCCCCTTCAAGATTTTGAAACACATTTTGGTACCTAAAGATGTAGACAGGAATCCAGGCAGATTTGATATGTCCTGCTATGTTTGTACATACTATTTCCACTCAACAATTATTTGTCATCTTCAGGCAAGACAGAAAGTGCTTTACGACCATACATCAGAACTTTGCTGCTTTTTTCACCCCAGCAACACCTTAATTAATTTTGGAAACTCTGCAATGTACTTCCCTTCATCTTAAACATCTAAATACTTCTGTAAGTCTGATGCCAAGTGATTCTTCTGACTGAAGAAGTTTGAGGCTGATCTTGCTTAATATTTTCACTTAGCATGGAAAATAGAAGGATGATGATGAAATTTGCTAGTAACACACAAAGTTAGGGACAACCTCAAAACAGAAGAGGATGAAGACATCAAGCAGAAATAACTAGGTGATTTTGAGAACTACAGTAATAAAACAGGACGCATATAAAAGGCACTAAATGTAAGGCATTTAAGAGCAAATAACAGAAAATTGGGAGATTAACTGCTGAAAATATTAAAAGAGGGGGAGAACCTGGGAATACTCACTAAACACAAGGCTCCCCAAGAGCTGCCAGTGGCCCAGCTATGAACAAGACAATTATGAATCCTATTACGTATCAGAAAAGTAGGAAGCCCATCTTCTGAGATGGGCCTAGAAAGGCTTGGCTTGCTTAGACCAGAGAAGGAAGGCTGAGAGTGGTGATGGTTGATCTCTATAAATATAGTCAAGGGAAAAGATAAATTTAAAAACAGTGTTTTCACAAAAGCAAATGGATAAGCAGCGTCCGACAACAAATTTGAGCAGAAAGTTAGGTTCTAACCACAAGCAGTTTGAGCTTAAATAGCTTCCCAAAAAAGGTATCAGATGCAAAAATCCTAACAATTTTTAAATGGAATTTGAATGGTTTCTGGAAAGAATCATATGGTGTAATTCGTGATTGCTTGCAACTGCAGAAGACCACACTCGCTAGGTGGACCTTTGGTGGAGCTTCTCTCGTGATACATTTCAGTTGCTGAAAAATAAACAAAGAGCCAGACCCTTACCTGTGATCAGTGTAATTCTGTTAATTCCACTAAATCTGTGCCAGCTTATGACCACTGAGCATCTAGACATTTCTGTGGATTGTCTCCATCTGTATTTTAACAACAAATATACTGCTAAAAGAAACAATTGCTATTAGTTAAAATCTTTTCATAAATCCTGCCTGTTACAGTTTGATTAAACTTGTTTTAGTAGCTTAAAGCAGAGCAAGTTTTAGTAGACCATTTAGAATACTGTTTTATTCCATCCAGGAAGATGGGGTTAGCTGGTGTGTTACCACAAAGCAGCTACATCCTACCTGAAAGAAAAGAAAAAGAAAAAAAAAAAAAAGAGATGCTACATTTAGTTGCTTACATAGTGTAGACAGGACTTAACTGTCTCTTCAGAAAGTGTCTGTGCTCAAAGAGTAGAAATCCAGATGACAAACACCTAGTGAATAAAATTCAATGCCACAAAAATGTATTCCTCGAGCAGCCGCTGTCCTGCCCTCACTGGAACACGGATGCTGGCAGCATCGCGCCTGCCCAGCAGACCTGATGCAGCGTTGCGTGCACCTCTGCCTGCTCACATTGTATGAGACCGCTGTTAATCAGCTGCCCAGCTCCCATCAAGTGAGGTGTGAGAGCTCTGTCTGAGCTCATTCATATTTACTTGTGGAAATACAGACATAGCGACAGTAGAAGACATAAAGCGAACCCAAAGTAAACCCTCCGGTCTACCATGGATACAGCTTGAGCAGCTGCTAGATAAGGATTGCTCCTCCCTTTACACCTAACTTGAAGGAGGAGTGTATTTGTATTTTCACATACAGTTGCATTATATAGGGCGAGCAGACATCATCACTCATCAACAACTGAAAAAGGGAGGGTATGTCCCAACCTTACAGCCAGGCACAGATTCCTGTCCCTTTCCTTGTGCTGGCTTTGGTGCCCACTGGGCCTTTCTGTGAGTTGACCTAACTGTGTTGAAAATCAACCTGTCAAAAATATACAGTATGATATGGCAGGGACTAAGAAAGGCAGAAAGAAAAAGAATGAGGGTGGGAGGAAGAATAAGAAGCATGACTCACATTTCAGCAAGAGTGAGCAAAATGCTACAGACCTCAGCTGAAGGTAGAACTGTGGCCTTCAAAAGACCACCTGCACCTTGGCTTATGAGGAGGTGTCAAAGGTCCTGGTCAGTTTTGCCATTCTGATAACTGTTATTTAGGAAAGTCCCAAAACAGCTAGTCACAAAAAAAACCCCACTTGATAATAACAATCTTGGTGACCAACTGTTTGCAGCAGCTTAGATCCAAAACAGATCTGTAAAAAAAATGGTCTGTCTACATTCAGATCGCCAATTCCAAAGGCTTTGATACTACGACTACTCCTTTGATCCAAGGGTCTAGCTATTTGTAGGTGTTTCCAGCTGGGAAGACAAACTGTTGGTGAACTGGGGTTTTCTTTGATGCAATGTTGTTTAGAAGAAATTCACAATGCTTCGTTTCCCTCAGCATGGAAAATCTGCCAGATCAGAACATGATGGCACTGTATCCCCACGCTTTTAGCCAGAGCCTTACCCAAAGTGCTCGTATTTGCCCCGCTCCCCCTCACCTTACCTGTCTCTCAGGCCTTGCCGCCTCTTGCTTCTCCAGGCAAGCTCTTATTCCCACAGACACACCCCAGCAAAGACTCCCCAGAGCCTCCCCCGGCCATCTGAACTCCTAAGCAGCTTTTCATTTCCCTTCATTTGGAACAGAAAATATGGGCTTAACTGACTCTTGGAGCTCCTTTCAGGGAACAGCAATGATTAAACCTCCTGATACTTCAGGACAGATTTCTGAAAACAGCAGTGTGATCTCAGATAAAAATGTTCTTTTGCCATTTGCGGGCAGGGGAAGCGATGACTGGTTTTTAAATATTTGTGAAAGCGGAGGCAAGCCTGTTGACATCCTGAGACTTCCTGGTTCATATTCAGTAGCATGGCTAAGGCAACGTGCTCCTCTAACACTTTGGACACCTGAGTGCTCATTAAAGGGAAAGCATTTAAGAGACTCAAATAGCTGTTGTGCTCTCAGAAAACAGAACTAAAGTAAATCTGTTATTTATTAATGTCTATGCCAGCACTGAAATGAGTACTGAAGGTCTTGACATTTCCATTTTAAAGTCTCTACTATTTTCCCACATCATTATTTCTATTAACACTAAACATCTGGAAAACTCTCCTTAACCCAACCTTAGAATTGAATTCCATTTTCCAGCCTAATAACAACTCTTCTGCCAATCCTGTTTACCCTACAAACTCACCTCAAATTGTGTTATAGTTTCTATCCTGCCCTCTCCTGCCAAAACCTTGTACTCCTCCATACATTTACTAACTCTGTCTCTCTGGCTTGGCATTCCGATCTATCAAATTATGCTATCTCTAAAATAGTCATAATCAGACTTCTTCTGCAGCAGTTAGCTTCACAGAAATCTTTGGCCAGCAAGAAAAGGCCCATGAGAAGTTTTGGAAGGAAGTAGGACACAGGATCATGATCATAGGAAAGTCCCTGCACCTCTTCTCTGCATTTAGGATGCAAAGGATCCTAAGCAGTAGGATGTTAGCAGGAAAATTACTTTTTGCCCCTGCAATAAGTTTTTTTATAGTTTCTTGGGAAGTCACACAATCAGCATTCATTCCCCTGTTTACATTCAAGCAAAGCATAGCAGCATGCGTTCGTCTCACATCAGTCCTGAGAGCCGGTTCCCCCAAGGAACATTGGATACATTCAGGGTACATTGACCCTCACCAGAGCAATACCTCCATGTCAGTTCCTAAGACAATTAGGCTCTGAATACAGGACTAGTAAAGTTAGCACAGGAGAAAGCCAACTGCCTCATAAGAAGATTCAGGTTCACTGGTTAGCAGAGCAAGAAACTGCCAAATCTAGTTAACAGGAACTCACAAGGGATGCATTTGTCTCAAATTCTACCCTTTTGAGCATTTTATAGACCCTTAGCACTGAGCATCATCCAGGGCCCATGGAAGACTGGAATTAACAACCCTACACTCTCTCCTTTTTAAATATGATGTGCAGTAAAATGGGGTTTACTGTCTATTGTAGCCCAGGGGAGGGAGGAGTGGAGAAGAAACTTATGTCTCTTTTTATAGGAGAAGATCCCTAAACATGGGGGTGCAGCTATTCAGGGGCCAAGTGGAGGAGAGGGGGGGAACGTTTCTAAATCCTGTATAAACTGTAGGCCTCTGCAAAAAATATGCAGATCAATCAGAATAGAGAGAAGGCAGGAAAAAGAGTGAGACTTTCTGTGCAAGTGATTAGGGCACTTATGTGAGGCATGTGGAATCAGATGATTTCTACTCCAAAAAGTGTTAAACAGTGGGTGGATAAAATGCATAAGTAGCTCACCGAACCCACAGTATGTCTAAAACCCTTTGTAGTATAGAAACCTGTGAGCAAAACGTTGAACATGCTTTTTCACTGATGAGCAATTAGCTTTCCTTTGCTACAGGCAAGATGCACAGCCACCTGGATCCATTGGTATCTCATTACCCCACACTAACATCTTCATGTAACTTGGCCTTCAGTCATTCACACAGTTTTGAAAACAGCTCCCCTAATGGCATGTACAAAAATCAATCTTTAGGTAGGACCAAATTCTGTGCCTGCTCATAGCAGTAATCCTCTTACTTAGGTTCACTAGCAGTGTTCATACACACAGTATCCAGCCCATAAGAAAAGTGTTAGTACTTAAGCACTGAAATGCAGTCACTGCAACAGCCTTACATAGTTATCTAAAGGAAAACAAAAAAGAATATTGCTTACAGCAAAGGGGAGAATGTGCTTGCGACAGTTATACTTGTGTGCTGTGAATATGAGAAGTCTGAATAACACATCTGATGAATAAGGACTATATCTAAAAAGCAATGTATTCCAGTTTACTAACCCGTGTGAGAGTGAAATTGTGGGAACAAAAACATTATGCTAATATGAAACCACTTCAAGAAAGAAATCTGAAAATATGTGTAGTTAATCTTCCACCCAGGAAAATGAAAGCATGAGAACAAACACTAACTTTTTGCAGAGACAGCTGATGTTGGTGTAAATCACTCACACATTAGTATGTTATTTTCATTTAGAATTATGTACTGAGTTGTTTATATAGCCTATGATTCCTGTTCAAATCTATTTAACAGCAATAGCCATGAGCTTTGCTACTCTTCAGAAATACAGTACAACGGAATTATTCTAGTGCTGCAAAATGGCTCATTCTTGCTGTATAAATGACTTCTACATGCGCTAAATGAAGCTGCATTAAAAAGAGCTGATGAAAAGAGCAACATCTCTTCCTCTTCTTCTCTGTCTCTGCCCCAAAAGGAAGGGAAGGAGAGGGAAGGGAATGGGAGGAGATGTGGCATAAAGCTGTGGCTTTCAAGACTTGCACCTGCAATTCAGGACATATATTCTACCCACCTGACCTTAGGCAGGAGTAACTATACCTGTTTGATTGCGAAAAAAAGAAGTCAGAAGTTTTTAAGGGGACTTTAAGTGTTCTGGAGTTTATTCCATTCCTTTGATGGACTCCAGTAAAGTTCCCAGGGGTTTAGGAAGCAGATTCTGGACTAGCAGAAAAAAATTTGGTCTTGAAGTTTGTACAATTCTGTTGAGATAACAAATTTTACCCGGATTTACAGCAGTGATAGTTACATCAATCTGGGTCTAAATACTTCCTACAAATAAAGATATTGTCCACTTTTACATTAATTTTAAGTTGCTGTTAAATTTAACAAGGTACTGCAGATATCAGACAGAGGAGATGGAGAGCAGAGAAGGAAAAGTTTAATTTTTTTTTTTTTTAATCCTTTTCATGTAGTTTATTAATCTTCATTGAAATAGTTTTCAGGTGAATGGGTTATCTCTGGAAAGAAAACAGGGATTAAACCTCCCACCATACTCCTATCCCTTGGAGCCAGAAAAGATGCCTCCAGAAGCTCCTGCAGTGCTGGAGGGCAGGGAAGAGACCAGGCAGACAGGGCAGAGGAGCCCATGCCTGTCGAGTTGCTGGCCTCGCTACAGGCTCCCTTCCTCCCTTCAGCATCTGGACCAAAGTGAGTGTGGCTCTTTCTCCCAGTTGTGCCCAGCACACGGTATCATGAAGAGGAAAAAAGACTGTATGGCTCAAAAAAACCATTAAAGCTGCAGCCCAGAACAGCAGCCCTTGCCCTCCGCATGCCCTGCGCACAGTAGCCTCCCCGATTGTGTGACCCAGTCCGTCAGTGTCACTCCGACCAGAGAGGCGGCTGCTTCAGAGGTGGAAATGGGCAGGGTTGATGGGCGATTTAGGTGTAGACACACTGATCTCAGCTTCCATGGCTACTTCTGGGAAGAAAACACAAGCCAAGTGTCATCTTCTTTGTTGGTGCTATGATGTACACAGCGGGGTTA
>NW_009231047.1:0-1376 GCF_000690835.1 Fulmarus glacialis | reverse complement strand
GGGAGACCAGGGGATACCGCTGCTGTACACAGCAGCCCGACAGCTCCTAGCTTGTGGAGGATAGCACAAAGGAGCACAAAGGTTTTCCTAAGTTTTACCATGGGCCAAGCCAGATGCATGGTGAAGGTACATGAGGGATTCAGAGCTATGAATTAGGATTTCTGGGATGTAATCCATGTAACTTGTCTTAAATATCTAGCACAGGATGGGAAAAGCTGTACTCCAAACCAGACTATTTTCCTCAATTGATAATACCACAAAAGGATCCCTTAACATTAAGCCCAGGCCCAAAATGTCATTCTAAATAACTTTCTGGAGCTGGGAAGAGCAAGTAATTAAGAAGAGATTTTCAAAGCCTCAGAAGCAATTTTTTAACCCTACTTCATATCCACTCCCTTTGGTAATGTGATCTCTTTGGACCATTTGGAAACATCAGTATCTCAGCACTCCCTTTTGTCTCCCTGAGGAGATGGTCTGAGATGAAGGAGGTGCTGAGGACATGCACCAACCTGGAGGAAACCCTGAGTGACCATGGCAAGGGGCAACAGGAACCAGGGTGTTCCTCCATGCTGGGGAACTCCAGGAGGCCTGACATGGATCTAGAGGATTCCCCAGAAAAGGAGGAATAAAGCGTGAGGGTTATGACCATAGAGGAGTGATCCACAGGGCCCATGCTGAGGAAAACTGTCCCGTAATTAATCATCTGAAGACCAGACATAACCCCTCTTACAGAAGCAGACCACAGAGAAAGACCATGGAGCAAAATAGGCAGCGAGGAATTTCTTCAAGGACCATGTTCAATGAGGAAAAAAAGGGTAATGTTTCTAGTTTCAGACTCCATGACAAAAAAACAAAACAAAACAAAACAAAAAACAACATAAAAGCATACGTGTATATATGTTTCTATGTGTATATATATATTAAAGTAGGCAAGGTAAAATCAGGTACTTACAACTTCTTGTGTAAGTTGTAAGAAAATTTGTCAGGAGCAGCACGCAAGTAGATAACAAGAAAGGCAAGGGCCTGCCCTTGAACAAGTAGGCAAATGGGCCCGTATATGCACTTTATACTTCCCCCCGCAAAGAACTTGTATCTTTGCTACCCCCAGTTACCATGCTGGAGAAACTGTCAGTCGGAATGTTTGCTACTGTGTAATTTAACCTTCTCCAAGGGAACTTGCTAGGCACTTTGTAGAAGAAAGTGGCAGTTTATTACTAAAACTCATTCTACTGCCTGCCTTGAAGTTTACTCTAATTAAGGTATAATTTTCTAGCATATAAATAAGTTTTTCTTGCACAATAAGTCTACCTTGAAAAGAAAAAGGCTTTACAAACTTTACTGATTACAAAGTTTCTAACCTATTTCTGATCCTTTAC
>NW_009231046.1:0-8059 GCF_000690835.1 Fulmarus glacialis | reverse complement strand
CACATAGTCAACATAAACCTATGGGCAAAATAAAATGGCAAATGCTGTGGAATTTTCATCTGGAATTTACAGCAGCGACTAGAGCCCGCTCACACCAGACAGCATAGTCTTGTCCCCACCACAATACAATAGTCCCAGGCTAAATGTTTTTAGTTTCTACTGCTCTCATCCAAAGCTTTCCCGCACTGACAGCAAGACCTTGCAGGTCTGCTGAGGCCCAAGCGTAACTTCACACACATGAGCGATGCTGTCCCGGCTTTCTAGTTTCCATGGCTCTAGTGGCAAAATGTTAGAAATTTGATATTTTAAATGGGATTTTATGCAGGGCATAAAGCGGAAGCGTGTTCTTCTAGCCAGAAACAGGAAAACACATTAAAAACTCAACACAGCTGTAAACAAGATGCACGTTGGCAGGGTTCATCACCCTGGCAAGGGTAATCGCTCTCAAGTTTAATCAAGGTAGAAGGGGGGATTTGGAAGCATCGCATCCATGGCACACTTCCCTGCTTTGTCACATCACACTAAACACTTGATAAAAGCTCCCTTTGAAGAGGAGCCAAGTCTTTCCTTGCTTGACTGTAGTGATACTGGATTGGATTTGCTGAGCCAGGTTTCCAGTTGTGCAACGAATTTGTAAGACGTAGAAAAAGAGTAGGAGTGAACAGAAAGTGTTGCAGCTCAAAGAAAACTACAAAAGATAGAGCAGTAATTAATTATTGGGCTTTACTTCTTTTTTTGTTGGCAGTGGGACAAACAGACTACTGTCTTGGTAAAATGTATTATGAGGGGGCCTGCCTTCTCTATAGATTTGGATATATGTCATTAAATATTCAAAAATCACTTGCCATCTCCCCAAAATCATGAGCTTGGTAAGCAAATCATGAGATTAAAAAAACCTAATAGTAACAAAGGGTTGTCTTTTGTCTCTTAGCTTCGGAGTTGTTAGCCTGCCAAGCTCATTTCAATAGAAACTCGGTTAAAGGAAAATAAAAAAGGGAAGGTGAGACTTTCCCATGATTACACCAGAAGTTTAGTTTCCCAGGAAAGCGAATCTGTAATGCGATGAGATCATTTCCATCTGATGAATCTGAAGTTTGTTTTTAGACGGCTAAAAACAAACAAACAAAAAAATTAAGAAAAAACCCAGCACTCAAATGCAGATCACTTGGACATTGAGTATGTGGGCCATGCGTATGCCCAGCCACAGCACGTAAAGAACATACCATCTCTCTTCTTCCCAGTTAGGGCAAAGTGATATTGGTTTCCTTAGCAGACTTCATACTTGGGTAGTGGTGTGAGCAGATAAGAGACTGTCCACCTTTTTTCTCCCCTGTGACAACCCTGTGATTTGTCCTCTGGTGTGACCCACACACCAGCCAAGAGCAGGACCCGCTCGGGGGGCAGTTCCACTCCAGAGGCTTTCCTCCTGGCGGGCACGGAGGAGCCACTACCCATTGCTCACGAGCCAGGGCACAGGGAAGCAGGGCGCTCACCCATTCTGCCTCTTGCATTAGCATGGCATTAGCATGGGCTGATGGAGATATCATCTTCTTCCCGCTTCTGCCAGCAGCCCCACCCTGGAGACCAACGGCTGCATAAACAGCCTCTGCTCCCTTTTCAGCCCGTGCCCAGTTCCTCCTGGGCAGGTGTTGTTTGCTCTCCCATCACAGCTCTTGTTCGTAGAGAAGCTGACTACAAAAGCTCAGTAGTCGTTGCTATTTATTCTCAGCCCTGGCTCAGTTTTGTTGAGATGACCAGATGAGTAGGCAGGCCGTTGGTTCTTCCACTTATTTTCTAGTGAATTGGGACATCAAATATTTGCTTTCAGAAATATTTGCAGCAGCTCCACCACAATTAACAACATCAACTGAAATGCTCAAAAAGGGTGGGGGAGTGCTTCTGTGCCTTCGCTCTCCCCTGAGCTTTGCTAAGATGACCCAGAAATTCTTGGACTTTGTTGCTTTGCCATTGAGTGTACCTCATGGGCAACACATTAAAATATATGATGGGCTTCCCTTTGGTTTCATTGGTAGACGCCCTCAGGAGTGGATCTGAGACCTCCTGGTTCCTATTCCATGCCAGACAGCTTTGCAGCTCTTTGGGAACAGCTTTCAGTAACGCTAGTACAAATGCAGAGCAGCTAATGGACTCACCTAAAGCCAATACTATTGCAGCAGAACACAATTTAGTCCTTGCATTTCAGGAACAACAAAACTGCCTGAGGTTACGTGCTAATTACAGACTACTTGTCTCCTCTACCATTCTAGTTTACATTGCAAGACACCATCCAATCAACCAACCTAGGGAGAGTGTCTTATCTTTGACGTGAGGAAGCTCCAGCTGTGATCAAGTATGGATGCTGCATTAGAGGTGAATTCAGGGAAGGACTTCACTTCACACAGGGAAGGCTGAGCCAAGACCTTCTCTGTATGAGCTACACAGCCTGTTGCGTAGCTGGTGTCAGTAATAGAGTCACCGAGTGAGGTGTCCTCTGAGACCTCCAGAACTGGACTGAATCCCAGATAAGTTTTCCCTCCCTCAAAACACACTCACATAATGGCCATATTTCAAGAGCCGACTAGGAATTTTGGAGACAAAAATCTCCATTGCTGAGATGTGTAAAGGCCTTTGTGCTCCGAGGGACTCGCAATGTCTCCAGATGTGGCGGAGGCAGTGAGAGATTGGTTTTCTTCCAGGCACAAATTGTTGTTCACTGCTGCGATAGGTATTCAAAGCCACAACTCAGCATAAGCTTTGCAAATAGGGAGACACCTACCCAAACCACGGGATTGCTTGGTTCTGAGTGTTGCATCCAAAGATCTGCTAGTGAAATGCCACTACCTGCAGGGTGAAACACTGCACAGCAACATCAGGAGAGCAGAGGGCAGGTCCATCCAACCAGGAAAGTCTGTGACAGAGACTCTGCTCAGTGGGTTCAAGCCATAGCAGTCTCCTCCCTAGCTCTCACTACTTCTTCATCACCTCTCCTGAATGATTGACAACAGGCAATCATTCAGGAGCGGGTTTTTAACTCGGTGCCATCAATCACTAATAGGATCAGACCCACATAGCATGCAGGGTATGACTCGGTGCTAAGTGCCTTTTATTCTACGTTCTTCCTAGGCAGACAGTATGCTTTTGGCTTCATGTACTCTGCAGTTTCTCTCTTTTCCTTTTTTTATTTTTTTTTAGCCTCTTGTAAAGACTTTGCTATGTCAGAAACTGTCAAACAACTCCTTGTGCCATGTTTTTACAAGAATCCTGCTTGCTGGTCGGTGCCAAGCACCCTTTTAAACAGTTCTCAGTGAAGTATTGCGTTGCTTGTGCTCTGCTCTTGCATGCCATATTTAGACAAAAGCTAGGGAATTCCCTGCCCTACATGAGGGCTTGAATGAGGGCATTCTTTTCCCACCTCAACTGAAAATGTATGTGTTCACATCAGCCAGGCCTTCTACCCAGCTCTATTTTTAATTGATTCCACACTTTGACTTATCTACCTAGAAATCAGAAGAGAAAAACAAAGAAAAAGAAAAAGAAAAGGAAATGAAACAAGTGAATATGACCACAGACACATGCTCAGTCCTGCTGGGTGCATTCCCAAAGAGACCAAAACCCAGGCAGCAGTGGAAACAAAACACCCAAACCTCACACTGACACACCACCCGAATGCACAGCTAACAACAGCCAGATCACAGCCAAAGGCGGCTTCTAGTGCTTTGGCCCAGGGTAAACAAACAGCAAGGCTATGGCCTAGCATTGATGAAGATTATCAAGGGGGTTTCTGGCAATGCACGAGGACCTTGTCAGCGACCTGAGTCACTGGGGCATCAGACTTCCCTGGAGCGAAGGAAAACATCCCAAGCCAGCAAGCATGTGGGGCATGGTGCAGAGTGCCCTGTGAGCAGCCAGAGCAGGGAGCTCCATGATCGCTGCACATACTGGCCTGCACGTTCACCCATTCAAATTGGCAAAAGCCAGAGTGCAAGGGCTCTTTCCTGACGCTGCAGAAGTCAATGGGGCTGCAGATCCTTCTGGAGCAGCTATTGAAACGCCACATTCCAGAGCGCTATGCTAATCGCTTTTAGCCAGCCCTCTAACATCACTCCCCTCGCTAATGTTTAAATTCTTCGCCATAGTTTTGTCCACAGCACGTGGGCCCCCCAGATTTTCTGATATGTGGTTCTTCCACTCTCTGCCAAGTCTGCTGGGAGAGGATGTCAGCCTCACAGGACCAAAACAGATGCCTTCCATGCACTAACTCATGCTTCAGATAAAAGGCCTATCTTCCCTCCTCCCCTGCCTCACAAGCACTAAAAAATATTCATTATATCTGCCCCAAGAACCTATCTAGGAGAAAATCTGAATCCTGAAATTGAGAGTCAAGCATTGTCAAGTACAGTGTACATAGCCTGAAATACAGGATGAAATACTCTGAAAAAGAAGGCAGAGTTTGCACTAGATTTTTGTTTTCATATACATACATATGTAGATATCAAATCCACTACAGCCACCTCAATAGTATCTGTACTGCTGGTAGTAATGATGGGGACCCTACCGCAGACAGGCACCCGCCTCTTAACTGCTGTCATTTAATTCTGTTCAGAGTTGCTTGAGCTGACATAATAACTGAGACATCACTCAAGCCTTGACTAGCCTGGTGCTCCTAGTGATATTGCCACTGCTGGGAGCATTCTGGGGACAGTAAGAGAGGAAAGAAATGATATGGACAGAGCTGTAGTGTTATAAAATGCACCTTTAGGATCATATGTTCAAAAGCACTCAGTTCCCATTTAGGAACCTAAATGAAGCTGGCAGGATTTCAGAAGTGCTCAGCATCTATCAGCTCCTACTGAGAACATGCTGAGCTCTTCTTAAAATTGTTAGAGGAAAACAATTCAAAGATAAAAGCCAGCTTGTGGCTTACAATTAACATCATTGTATGGGTCTTTGGAGCAGTCTGGCAAGAGCAAGAATAGCTGCTTTCACAGAAGATATTGTATATGAATTCACATCTCAAAGCATGGGGCCAGGTCTATAAGCAGTCACCCCCACTGACTGCCTCCTGTAAGAGCTGTGCACCCCAAGGAGAATTTTCCACTTTGTGTCAGTGATGCCTTTTATAGCACTTAGTAAGGGGGAGTCTGCACCTGATCATGCTAGGAGCAACCACATCAGTGGAGATGAGAAAGACCGATATGAGTACCTCACAGCTCAGAACATAACCCATTGTGCTGCAGCCAGGGCAACTGTGAAAACATCTGGAGAAATGCACTAATTTAGTCCTAACCTATATTAGTTTTTGACATATATTAAATGTCAGTTGGTACCTTTTGTCTTTGATCCCCAAAGTGCTCTTTCTCTGTGAATGAGAAGGATGTCTTCTCCCAGCGGTGACAGAAACAATAGTCTGCCTCACGCAGTCATGACTGGGCGAACACCAATGTGCACCTTCAAGAGACAGAAAGATTTGTCAAATCTCTCCAAACACTTCCAGAGGCATCAATCCAGCAAAGAACTTAAAACATTGCAGCAGTCCCACTCACTCTCCTGGAACCACTGATCTATTTAAAAGAAAGGCTGTGAATTCAAATCCTCCTACTGTTGGGAGCTCACAGTTCCTCCAACCCTGAACCAGCTGAACCTTGGTACCACACCAAACAAACCCAAATCAAGCACAACAGTTTGTGTCAGGCTTTAGCTCACCCAGGGACACATTATGATTCTTGAAGGGGACTAAGAAAAAATTCTTCTCATCAAGACCCTCTTTTTCACAATGTCCTTCAACTTACCTTGAGATTCCAGAAGCTATCTTCCAGGTAGGAGTAGCTTGCTTATCCTTACTTCCCAGGTATTTCAAGAGTTACAACGTCTGTCTACCCCTTAGCTTGCTATTTTGCTAGGTCTAATTCCATAGAAAAACTCTGGAGATTCTTCTGGGGACAGTACAAAGATCTGATGAGTCTTGTTACTAATAGGTCCCTCAACTCACCTTGGTATGGGAAGTGAATCTATCATTTAATCTACTTCAGTACTTTCCTAGATGAGGGTGCTACACCTCAATCAGAAGTGCCATGTAACACTACCACTCATAGTATTAGGACAACACAACATTTTTTTCTCTTTAAGCTTAGGAGAAGTTTTGTGTTTTCTCAGTAACAGGTCAAAATCACATTTGTTAAAGGTGGGGGCAAATGTTTGGATTTCAGAAGAGCGGCTGCTCCTAGACCAGCTCGAGAACTCGGGAGAGAGATTAAACATTGTGCAATAAAGCATCGCAAGACCTTACAAACTCAGGCCATGTTGATTTACTTCCCAACATCTAGAAATGAAAGCAGAACAACAGAAAAATGCATAGCACTATTTTCCATTCTGACTAAAACAAGTCCAAAATATGCATGAATTTAGCTTGTCACTCCTCAAATATAACAATTCATTATGATTCATTACTCCCAAGTATTTTAGTTCATTTTCTACAGCTAATTAACCTTATAGGCAACAATTTGCCCAACAGATACCAACCTTACAGGGGAACACTCCATTCCCAGGATGAAGGCAGCACTCTCTGCCGCCTTCTCTATGAGAATGTAACTGCTTACCATGGTTTGGCCAAAGAGCACTGCTGCCCTTTCTCTCCTGAATTTGCTGCTTACAGAACAGGGACGGCCTGAGAAGACTCATTTAGCCAAGAAATGGAGAATTCCCCATGCCAGTGAGCAACATGTGCCGAATTCAAACGCAGCCTTCTCGGGAGCAGGGAAGAACTGGTTGATCATTGCCACGGCCACCGAAGGTTAACAAACACTCATCCTTCTCACAGCTGAGCTGAGCTCAACTAGGCAGGAGAGAGGAGGGTAAGAAGAAAGACACTAATGCTCATCCTGGAGCAGTGAGAGAGGAATGGTGACTACTGCAGCTCCCTGGGATGATGCCCTACCCTAGGGAAGCCGGTGGCTCACACAATTGTGCAATAGTGTGGAGTTTGGACAAGATCTTTGAGTCTTTCCCTTGGTCCCTTTTGTCCCTTGCTCAGGTTTACACATCCTCTCAACTTCTCATGTATATTTAGACCAAAGAAAAACACCATTAAAATGCCAAGGAGGCTTTCAAGACAATTGTTTTGTTACATTAAACCAGTTTCAATCCTAAACTCTTCTGTGAAATTACTCATTGGACCAGACACTTCAAACCTGACTAATGAAGTGCCATTGTCACTGTCAGACGACTGCTGTTTCCCCAGGTCAACCACAGCAGGAAAGAGAATTTTAACAAAACATTGCCTGACCTCAGGGATTTACAGGCAGCCCCTTCTGCATCAGGCACCTTGGTGTAATACAAAGGCACACATGCTTCACTGCAAAAGTCTTCTTCATAAAGTACCAGTGCTGAGACCCGAGTATTGCTGCTGGTGTTGGAACACTAAATGCCGTTTCACTGGCATGCACTCGCGCCGCTCCCACAGACGCTTCACAGGAGACTCTGTACGAGCACCGCAGCCTGAGTGTCACCCAGTGAAACCCAAGAGCTGCACCCACTTTTAGAACCAGCCTGCCTGAAGATATGTTGCATTATCTGAGCAACACGTAAGGGAACAAAATGAACGGCAGCTCCCGCTGCCACTTATTTACCTTCTGTTTAAACAGTGTCTCTTGAGCCCGCTCCGTTCCCCTCCTGTACACCCACTTACTTGGCACCTCTCGCAGGGCTGCCCAGTCTATTTTTAAAAGTGTGCTGCTGGCTTTTATCTTAAGCTGCCGGATTTTTTTTTTTTTTTAGCTCTTGTACTCTTTAAACTTATTTAAAACATGTTGCAGATAAAAGTAGTGAGGGGAGATATAGCAAATGCATCTCGGTGGCATTGTTAGTTGAGAAGTAAGGCAAGAGATAAAAACCAAACAGATTAAAAATTAATACCTAAACTCAACAATTAGGGCCAAAGAGCAGTGGTCCTCACTTCCATGTGCTCAAAGGGGGTTTATTTGAATCAAGACTTTAGCACTTTGTATTGGGTTTGCGTGGCAAGGTTTAGTAGTGGGGGGGCTACAGGGGTGACTTCTGTGAG
>NW_009231045.1:2260-6075 GCF_000690835.1 Fulmarus glacialis | reverse complement strand
TGAACCTCATGAGGTTCACACGGGTCCACATAAAGACATCCTAACTGCTTCCAGTGACGTGGATGGTAAAACTTTCACTAGTTGGGGACAGGGTGCTTTTGAAAATGCCATTGTTGTTTATATCTCTGTCAGCGTGACAGAACAGATAGGTATGCCCCTTGGCATACCTCTGTATATTTGGACACAAGAGAAGCAGGAAATGTAGAAGTCAAGGGAGTTTTCTACAAAGGTTAAGGCAAGTGAGATGGGGAACAGGACATCTATAGAGGCTACAGAGCAGATTTTTAAATGTATAACAGACTGTATGCTTATTTATTATGCATATGTATTCATATTTACACATACACACTTATGGAAAGAGTTGATTAGGTACAACGTCTATTACTATAATCTATGTAAAACCTCTGTTGAAATATTGGTATGACTTAAGTGCAAAGTTAACTAAGCCTGTGTTAACTTCTCTTCAGTTAGCCTGCTTGTGCCTATCTTGAATAGAAGTAGCCACACTGAAAAAAAAAATTGCAGCAGTAAAGGGTTTCACAGCCAGTGAAGACTGGATTAGCAGCTGATGGGTTGTGGTAACAAAAGCTGTAGTGTGACTGTATCCCATCTGAGCATCAGCACTGCAAGAGCTGCCGTGGACTCACTCGCTCCTTCCTGTTATGGACCAGTTTAAAGCACTTCAGTACCCAAAGATTTTTGTGGATGCAAAGTAACCAGATTAACGGCAGCATGT
This sequence comes from Fulmarus glacialis, assembly GCF_000690835.1. NCBI lineage: Eukaryota > Metazoa > Chordata > Aves > Procellariiformes > Procellariidae > Fulmarus > Fulmarus glacialis. Next base: position 5,339 of record NW_009231045.1, on the reverse strand, counting down.
GCCTAACACAAACTAACATTGCAGTGAAACCTATCTACAACGTAATCAATGAAGCCTTTCTGGAAAATAAGTTATTTTTAATTAGCTAGAAAAGCTTTTCTTTAATATTTGTATTGCATCTGTGTGTTGATAGAAAGAGGAATGAGGATGGGAAGTTAAGGGAATTGCACCCCTATTACCATTAATTAACGTAATAGTACCAAATATATATAATGAAGAGAAAAGTTCTGAAACTTCAAAGTCAAAACCTGGACTGGAAGTCTGTACTTTAGCTACTGTCTTTATACATATTGCACAAACTCCATGAAGCTCCAACTGGGAGCACAGTCTTGTTATTATAGACACTGTACAAAAAAAAAACCTTGGCTCTGCCCCAAAAAGCATCTATTTGCAGTGGTCTAAAGACATGCTGGAGGAAGGGCATATACCAAAATTTGAGAAACAAACTAATTTGGTGTGACATCACAAGGGCACAAGCGTCTGCTAAAGCTAAGCTTCAAGTTAGGCATCTAAAGCTCTAATTTTGCACACTGATTTGAAAATTGACACTTGACTACCATTAAAAATAGGTACGATATCAGTATTAAAGTTGAGGCTCAGGTAAAATACTGTACCAAAATCTTTGAGATCTGCAAGTTTTTGTAATTGGCTGATACTGAAATAAAAAAAATCCAGTGGGGATCCTGAAATATCACTACATAGTCTAATGGAAACTCAATTTAACTGAGACTTGCATAAAAACCATAAACTGCATGGAACCAAATGAGCAAAAATAACTACATAACTGACATGATAGGATATTTGTCATTTATGATCTTGGTGGAACAAAGCCCATCATTTAATAGTATCCAAGAATGTCAATATTGAAATACAGAATTTTAAATTGTTGGCAGCATGAATAATGCTCACTGCAAGACATCTGCTTTTAGCAGAACAGTTTGAGCCATTCACATGTAAAAGTCAAGTATGTGTCAAGTCAAGTCTGCTTGCCTCTCTCTGGCTACAACTCTGAAGCCCAATTTATTCAGTCCCACCTCTGTCCAATGCACAGTCTCCAGCTTGAATATTGGCCCTGCAGCTCAATCTAGGACAATCTATAGTTTCCAGCTCTTGTCCCTGGCAGTTCTGTAGTTTCATCTCTGGTCCCATTGCAGTCCTTGGTGCCAACCAAGTTGACCATCAGACTAGGTCTTTACAAGAGACCTGCATGTCTTACTGGATCGTAGGAGAGCTTGCTGCATGGATAATTTGTACAATGTCTAAACCTCAGAGATTTCCAGATGTACAAAATTTGCATTAGAAGGGCCTAGTTAACTAATCTAGAAGAAAAAGAGAGAGATTCAAACCCCCAAATTTTCTATCCCACCGTCACCTTGCAATAGAAATACGTAACTTTCATGAATTTTCACAAAATTACCCAGGAAGCCAGTGGAACAGACCCTGAAACAATAGCCAGCTGTTGCTAACAATGCAAAGTCCACCTTTTTAACACACAGGAAAAAGCAGAGGCTGTACGTTATAGAGTTGCACATCAGTGGGGATTCTGCGGATTGCAAGGCTGAGGGTGGAGGCTGTCATCTTACTGCAGGCCCATTGATAGCAAATAAGAACACTTCTAATTACATCCAAATAAGCATTTGTCTCATAAGATTTGTTTAGACACTGTTCACACAAGGAACTTGCTTTTTAGCTGTTAGCAAGATTATACATTCTTCCCCGTAAAGCATTGTGTTGAATTCAAAGTCAGGCAAGTACAGGAAGAAAACTTTCTCTTTCACTTGTTTTCAAAAAATGCTATAATGAATGTAGACTGTACATGTAAATTGAAAGTTAGACTATGAATCCATTACTCACAGGAGTGATTAATTTTTTCAAGCAGTTCTCATTAATTTCACAGAGAAAATTCATAAGTAAATGCAGCAGAACCTGGGACCTATGTATGGTTTTGTAACTTAAGAAATTAATTTCACCTTTAAAAGTACCAATTTTGTACAAACAGTAGGCAAGTTTCAGACTCAGTCTTTAACTTACTGACCATGGGTGTTTGAGCAAGAACATGTCAGCCTAACAGAAAATTCTTTCAGGAGTTAATTTTTTTTTTTTACCTGTTCTTATCCTCGATCTCCATTGTCTTTTTCTTTGATATCTTCCCGATAGGAACATGAAGCAGATATTGGATTTATAAATTAGCAAATTATTTTTTAATCTTCTTTGCTTGGTGGCTCATCATCTCTTCAGTGGACACTAGAAAGCCCAAGCGTGTGAAACTCAACTCAGTGTTCACTCCATCCCTGAACTCTCAAAGTTGTGCCTCACCATCTGCTACTTCTCCAGTTTTCTTTTAAAGCCACTTGCTTAATGGTTGACAGAAGTTCATTCTCTTATAATCAGCAACAGACTTAATAGGACAGGTCTCAGAAAGCAAGGAGGTCTTGTTTAGTTTCTTTAACTGAATTCAGGCTATGTTCTTGTGCAATTGATTTATATTTATCTTCTGGAGAAGGAGTGGAATTCCGGAAGCTGCTGTTTCTGCTTTGTCTTCCTTTTTTCTGGAAACAGGCACAGTTGGAAGAGGATTTGTGAGGGCCAAAGTCTGACTTGTCTTCTCCCTCACACGTGCTAGAAGACACTTCTTAACATCAGCTCAGGAGTTCTGGAAGAAGAGACACAAGAGAAAAGGGGTGGGCTGTCAATACAAAACAGAATTGAACTGAAGGGTATGGAAAAGTCATTTCCTCTGAGGGCATAGTTGCAGTTACTAGTATTAAGTGAGTCATGATACTAATTATAAACTGCCTTGTGCATTACAGTACTTGTAAGCACATGGAGAACTGAAAAAGAGCAGTGAGGTTTCCTGCTTCTCCTCCAGTACAATATCATACAAACAGTACAATAACGAACACATGTAGCTGTAAGTATGCTGAATAAATGGGCAAGTTCTCAATTTCTTCCTTTGCATCAGTATCTGCTTAAAAAAAAATGCACTAGGATATATATTACAGCCTTGGCATAAAATTATGCCAAAAGGAAAATAACAGTCTGGGCAGAACATTTATGAAGAAGGATTTTGCCCTTCTAT
>NW_009231045.1:0-2229 GCF_000690835.1 Fulmarus glacialis | reverse complement strand
GAAAGAGATTAACTAGCTTGCAATGACTTTCCATAGGGAGGTTTCAAAGTCTTCCCAGCTAATCCCCACTCCCAGCTATATAGGTCAACATCTACCCTCTGCTGCACATACCTTCAGGAACTCTTTCCTTCAAGCTGACACACAGAATTTTTGTAGCACCAGAACAGTGTATAAGTGAGGCAAGGCATGTGCTGTCAAGCAGCAGAAAACATTTCATTCAATATTCATGTTAAGTTATTACCCAAGGAAGATATGTTTGAGAGAGCTGGGAGGATGACAGTGGTATTCCATTATTGTTCTGCATCTGTGCAAATGTAAATCCTTCTCTGAGCCTCTGACGGTGTTGGCAAGTCTTTTCATAATGTGCAGCTGTGTATGTCCCTCTTCAAACAGTAATGCAGAGACATTCTTTCCTGACCCAGAAAGGGAAACAACTGTCGCTAAATTGCAAAAGGTGAATTAGTTTGCTATGTAAGTATGATATCGAAATAAAAATGGTATGAAAGAAAAGAGGGTAGAATTTGTGGCTTGAATGTTATTTTTTTTAATACTTAGGAATTTACTTACTCAATTAGTAAATGAAGTATCAAAGCATATAGACTGAAGATGAATTCTGAATGCATGTCTACCATGAAAAGCATCACGGAGAATTTAACTTAGCATAATGTGTTACTAAGTGGCTTCAATATAAATTTTTCTTTCTACAGATGCTGAGATGTATATCTAGCATGTAATCCAAAGAAAAGTTCCACACTTAAGTCATACTTAAGTAATACAGACTTAAGCAAACAGCCATGCAAATCCAGCCTCATTTGCCCAGGTATGAATGATTCCATAGAGAGTAAAACCACTGCAGCCCTGCTGCGTAATGGGTTGCGGTTGGGTGGGGAGCACCAAGGAAAGGCATTTTGGCTGCAGTGGAAAGCCAGGCTCAAGGGGGTCCTGGCACTCTGTGGTGCAGCCGTCATTGGAAGACCAGGCCAGCTTATACTGTTTCCCCTAAAACATCATCAGTAAAATCACACGTGAAAAATGTTTAAAGTTATTTGAGCAGCTTCAATTGTCTTGGGGAAGAAAAAGGAAAAAATAGGTTTATAATAGAAAGCTAATTATGACTTCAAGAGACAGCCTCTCCATAATTAGTGAGTGACACACTTTCTCAGACTGCATTCTATTTCTAGGTTTGGCCTTTCAAAGCTTGTCCTTTATTATGTTGCTGTGGGGAAGCTTTTTAACTCATTGCAATTTTGTGCATGATTTCGCACATAGGACTGTGCATGACTTGCATGCTGACAGGACTCTAGCTAAATCCATTATCTTAGTAAGTCAGTAATTGCTGTATTTCTCCCAGGACACTGAAAAGCCCCTTTGTTCGAAAGAATTAATATGTTACTTGCTCTTGGTGCTGACACGCCCCAGGAAAATAAAAATATCCTAGGATTTTTGACAATGACACCTTGTCCAGAAAATGGATAGGTCCAAAGTACCTGAAAGCAACCTAAAAAATATTAATTCAATAAATAGTTTGCTTAGCAGAAGAGGAAGTTATATCGCAGCATGAATTGACATCTCTACACTGGCAAATCATTCTGATAGTCCTCAAAGGAGCTTGGCCTTGCCGGCATGGATGTGACCAAATGGTGGTGTCCGTTTGCTACCAGATCACATTACAATCACAGAAAGATTTTGACACGGTCATCTCTATGTTGTCTCCCATGGTAAGAAGGAGAGCCAACTTGGCTGTCAGATACCAAATGCAGACTGACCATGGCACACTAGCTTCCCGACCTTACACTTGTTCAGTGCCTGAGGTGGTCATACAGGTTACCTTATAGCTTTTTATGGTATTGAGCTGCAGCATCTGAGAACCTTCTGTCATTGATTTTATTAGTATAGACATAACCGTAAATCTCTGTTGGGAAAAAAAACAGTTACAACAATTGCCTATGCCAATTTTCTACTGTGGGATTTATTAGTTTTTTAAAGGAAACACCTTTGCTGGAGGATTTTATGTCTGTCTTTAATTGAATTTTGGTGGAGGAGGTTTAGTAATCAATCTGTAAAAACAATCTTCAGTTTTGGGGATGCCTGTGATTAGTTGTAGGTTTGAAGCCATAGGCATAGATATGCAAATACCTAATTTTGCCTGCAAATCAGGTAGATACATATATATTAATATTGTTCCAGAAATTTCTGGTGTGAAAATCATAGAATCATAGAATCGTAGAA
>NW_009231044.1:13938-20130 GCF_000690835.1 Fulmarus glacialis | reverse complement strand
TTCTATGATTCTATGATTCTATGATTGGGAGGGCAGTATTGCAAGCCTTGTGCAGCTTGTGTTGCTCATTTCACTTATACTCTGTGGCTGTGTAAAGGAGTTCAGCCCGCAAAGCTGTTGATTAAAAGCTTTGTGGGAACAGCAAATTCCTTTAAATATTAGGCATTTATCCTCTGAACATAAGTAAGAGTAAATTGATAGGTGTAAGGGAAATAACTTCTATTAATAACACTTTTTTATCCTGAGCTCAGAATCAAATTAAAGATTCAAAATTTAATTGCCTTTTTATAACCATTAATATAATGCTGTTTATTTCAGGTGTACCAAAAGATGGATTTGATATTGAAAATCACTGACTGTTGAGAAACCTTTGTACACGTAGCTTTTGACTGCAGACAAGGTTGGTTTTGAAAGACAGACTAATTTTAATTAAAAATTCAATCTACATGTCTAATCCCTGGAACCACTGGTTGCTGGTGGGAAATAACTAATCTAAAAACGTACTGGAGTATTCAAAATCCTTTCTCTAAGAAACTATAATGAACTGGTTAACAACGTACATATTCATACTGCAAGAGGAGGATATATGTTGTAAGATTCATCTGCTGAGTTTATATGCTCTTTACATGCACATAGGTAGCTGAAATTTAAAGTCTGCATCAATTTACATAGATCAATTAGGAAATCACCTTTTTATTCAAACTCTGTAACAGAAATACCTTTTTTCTTTTTAATTACTGTAACTATGCAAAAGAAGTTTCATTCAGCTAGCAAGTGAGAAGATTGCTTGATGTGTAATTTCTCATGACTGTAGCAGTTTTAAAGACTGAACCTCCAAACATACTCCCAATGGGGTGCATCTATGTGATATTAAGCAATTATGAGAAATAAGCCCAGCTGCGGAATTAGACAGTAGCGTTCAACTCAGATGTTATTTGATTATTTGCACTGATGATCACAGTAATATCTAGCAGTCCAGCAATGCCATTTTGAAACATATCTTGTACATGCATATGCTAAAGGATTCTGTCTTCTTTAGTGAGTTGATAAACTTGTCAGAGCAAAGACTGAATATACAGGAAAGCAGATATTGCTATGATCCTCAGTTTACAGCCAGATAATTGAAACACAAAGAGATTAAACAGCATGCCTAAGGTCATATAGCAAGTTTGACTCCAGTTCCCGTAAATCTTTCTTTTCTTAACCAAATGAGTTTCCTTGATGTCTAACACTTTTTATAGTAATTGCTTTGTTTATTGTTCAGGCTGAACACTGTCTGTGGATACAGCATGTGGGAAATAACGACAATTTCAGCCAAATGAATTAACCTAGAAACACATTTGTGGTCATGATTTCTAAACCAAGGCTTTAGTAGCTTTTATATGGACAGCTATAAAAAAATCACTGGAAGGCAAATAATACATAACTTTTCCTCTGTGCAAGAAAAAGTTCCAGAGGTATAATTAAGAACTCAATTTGTGACCCTAATTTTTTAACAGTTTTCAAAGTGTGGATCCATCCTGGGGACTGGTGCATGTCAAAAAAATTGACAGCCCTCTTCATTTTTCCTCTTAGACATTCATTTTATCTTAGAAGAAGGGAACTGGTTTTCATGCTCTAGGATCAGCTTCATGCCTTTGGATTAAAGAGCTGGGAGACCATTCAGATGGACTGTCTGCCATGAACCATACCGCAATAGAAAATGATGCAAACACTAAGAAACAGTATCCAGTTCAGAAATTCATATCATTGCTTCAAGCTCAGCTATCAGACCAAAACTCTGTATTAAACTGCTGGGTATGATATATTTAACTCCAAGGTACCTTCATATCCCTTTAGGGGTACAAACAGTATTTTCATCTTTGTGTGCCTTCAGTGATCAAAGGTGGAAAAAGACATGTATCTGTCAAGTTGTTACACTGTCTTACACTATCACTTTACATGGGAGATCTCAGAGACCTTCCAGCAAACATCACCGTTGATGAACACAGGACCTATCGGTCTTTCCAACTTCCAAGATCCCAGAGGTCCTTAGACTTCCGTTTAAACAGAATTGACAGGTGAGCTAAAAAATTTCCAGTTCTATGTTTCTAGTAAAGACAAGTGGTTTTATAGGATCACGGCATAATCCAGGTTAAAAGGAACCACAGGGGGTGTCTAGTACAGCCTCCTGCTCAAAGCAGGGACAGCTCTGAGGTCAGGCCAAGTTGCTCAGGGCTTGATCTAGTTGGGTCTTGCTGATCTCCAAGAACGGAGACTTCTCAACCTCCCTGGGCATCCTAGTCCTCTGCTGGACTGTCCTCATGGGGTAAAAGCTTTTCTTTACATCCAGCCTGAAGCTTTTTTCTTTTCAGTTTATGACCCTTGCCTCATTCTCCCACTATGCACCACTGCAAGGATCCTGGCTCTGTCATCTTGATCACATCACCATAGTTATGGGAGTGTGCTGTTGGGTGCCCCCAAAGCCATCTCTCTCCAGGCTGAATAAGCTTCTGTCCCTCGACTTCTTCTCACAGGGCGGGTGTTCCTGCCCAGACCAGCTTGGTGACCCTCTGCTGAGTTTGCTCCGGTTTAGCTACATCTTTCTTGCATTGTGGGACCCAGCACTGGACACGGTATCTCACTGTGGTCTAATGATCACTTCCCTTGACCTATTACCTCTTCAGCTCAGCCTGTTCAAGCAGCCCAGGAGTCTGTTGGCCTTCTTTTCTTCTAGGGCACACAGCTCACATTCAGCATGTGGAGAGTTAAGTTTCGATAAACTGGTTGGTTTCAGAAAAACTTTTAAACCAGCAGAAATGCTAGCAGTGTCTTTGGCTGAATTAATCTATTCAATTTTTTTTTTCATTTAGATTTGCATTGTTGGGCTCTGTTGGCTCTGAGCTGTTCCAGAAACCAGCTAGAAACAAGGTGGCCAGCAGGACCTTAGCTCGTATGGGTAGCAAAAGGTTTGGCTTCAATTGCTGCAGAGTTACAGTCCTTTCTGGGTAACAGCAGTACCATCAGAGACTGTGAAATTTCCCTTTTGGAAATCTGTCAATAAAAATTGTAATTTCCCATTTCAAATGTTAATCTATGCTGAGCTCTGCAGAAAATAATAATGTCTATTAAAATTTACAGATTTTTTTTATATGTATTTGCTGTGCACTGTCCCCTCATGATAATTTGTTGCCTTTCACTGATTTTCCAATTAACTTCTTTATATATTTCTCTCATTTTTGCTCTTTTCTATCTTTTCTTCCTGTCTTTTCCTTTTCCTTTTCCCTTTCCTTTTCTCTTTTCCTTTCCCTTTCCCTTTTGATCCAAAAGAGATGTTTGTCCACCAGGAAGTGAACTGAGGGCTAAGATATTTCATACAACACCACAACATCATTGCACAATAGAGTTTTTCAAACTAATTTGAGTTGTATTAGAGTCAGTGCTGAAAAACTCCACAACCCTGGACTATTCAATATTTTGTTTCACTCGTATTTTTTATGCAGAAATTTAATTACATGGACACATTTTTCAACAATTTTACCTCTGGCCAGCTTATATGTCAACTGAGTTCAACCACACTGAATAATTAATTTTAGCTACTTTCTAAATTGTGGTGACATAGACATGTCCTGAAGGCACAGTTATCAGAAATTTCTCAGATGAATCCCTGTTTCTCAGGCCTGTTCTTACTAGAAGACTGCAAAGAAGACGATATCTCTCTCTTGGACCAATCAATTAAAGGTGAAGGTGCCATAATTTTGCCACTGACAACCTTAACAGAAATTCTTCATAAAGCTACACATATAAATGTATTAAAAATCTATTAGAAAATTAAGTCACTAAGGAGGTGTACTTAGACCCACAGGTATTTTGCAAGTAGTTTACAGTACCAGAAAATGTTATGCTGCTTTGCAACTGATTTTCAGTGGTTCTCCAGCATACAGGTAAACAATAAGGGAGTGGGAGTTGTGCTTCTTTCCTTCAAAACACCTTATTTACACCACTATACTGTCACTCATTAATGAAGGTACCGTTAAACTAGTGTAACTGGAAATTACTCAGGCTCCATCAGCATAACACAGAATAATGCAAAGGTCTTAATTCTGCTCATTTTCTGAGCAAAATGAGTAAGAACACAACTGAAATACCCATCGTCACAGCTGCTGATCACATTTAAGTCATGAAAGATACTAAAAAATGCAGAGACAGGCACAGATTCTGCTCTCGGTCCTGTCAGTGCTACCATCACTCCCTGCAGCAGAGAAGAGAAAATGCACCCTTGGGATGATGACACTGGCTGGCAGCTGTCCTTCAGATGACCAACAGAGATGTCAGTCACAGAGGCTGTTTTGGACTGGAGATGGTCTGGCCCATTTAAGAAAAGATACTTCATAAATGCAAAGGCCTGTAAGTGATTTCTGACATGATAGGCTACACAAGTCAGTAATAAAGCTGGTAACAGCTGTGCAAGGGAAACATTGAAGAAAATTTCACGTTTTACCAGCTCACATTTTGAAGATATTTGCAACCACTTACATTTCTTTTTTCCCCAATTTTGAGAAGAAATTTAATTGCGACTTGGGGAGGACAAGAATTTCTAATCATGCACCAGAGGCTAGAAAACAAAAAGTACAACAAAATACCAATCTCTTCTAACACCAAAATTATAAGTAAGTAAGGGAACATTACTATAAACAAAGTATATGCCTGTACTAAACCACCCCTACAGCCTGAATTCTATCATACCTCTACTGGTCAGCTTTTGACTTGCAAACACCCCCACTAAAAAGAAGGCTTGAGTGAGGGTCTTTGTTTTATTTTTGTGACAGTAGAAATATTTTCTTGTGTGTCCATTAGCATGTACTGGCTTTTTGCGTACAAAAAAAAAGATGCTAGCTAACAGAGAAAGAATTCAAAAGTTTTCAGAATCATTGACTTTTATGGTCAAAAATAATAGCAGAAAGCCCATAAAAAGAGAAATGACCAAAAAATGGTAAATTAAGCACATTAGGGTACATTCTTTGGGCTCATGCCATTCTACCACACGGTGCACGTGGCGCATGTGCTTCGGTACTGAGAGGTTCCCAATTCCCTACAGGTACACTGCTGGGGGCCAAGGTATGTCCAAGCAGGGTGCAGGGAGTCAGATCCACAGTCTCTTTATTTAGAGGCCCACCTGGCCCCAGAGCACTGCAAGATGCTGCACAGGTGGCAAGGAACTTGCACAATGCTGCAAGATAGACGAGTACGCAGATACAGCACTTGTAAATATGACTGATATGCCACTACTTGTGACTAGTTTTATACAATGCAAATTAAGTTATAGCTTGATAGCTATTAAATGTACTGTGCATTTTTCTTTGCTCTTTATACAAAAAGAGATAACATATATTTGTGCAATTTGTGCATGTAAACATTGTTTTTTGGAAGCAAAAAAGAGGACTGAAAACATCAGTAACAAATATGCTTGGTGTGTTTTCTTTTCTCTCCTAAAGCCTCTCACTAAAATATTTCCTTATCCTCCCTATCAAGTCAAAGTAGTGATGTTCTGTGGAAGAAGTCAGCAAAACAAGTCATAACAAAGCTGTGAAGAGGGAGTTTCCATTGTAGTATAGACTGTCTTTACCTGGCTGTGCTGCTCAATAAGGTAAAAGCACTAGAGAAAATTCAGATAAAGATGTTTGGGAGCATGACCTTTGGGTGTCCTTTACCTTTATTCTTCCAAAAGATTGTAAAATGTCCATCACCCTATCCAAATTCTATCCTAGCCACAGTTATAGTACAGTACATGACCTACAAAATAATTTTTAAAAGATCTTTCTGCTTGTGCTCTGCCAGACTTACTGCTGCCCCAGATATATGCTGCAGGCCCTAAAAAATTGTTTGTCACAACAGAAAGCAATTTCTTACAAATGCTACTATGAGCAGACGCTTACCAAGCTTCAGGTAACCCTTGGTCTCTAAGTGTCAAACTACAAGCAGCTCTGACCTGAACTCTTGATTAATCCACTCAAAACAACAGAAAAAAATAGATTTTCTAGTGCAATTATTCTGAAATAGGAAGCAATAGAGCTATACAAGCACTCTTGAACAAGAAGTCTACATTATTTTTTCCTCTCTCTATCTATACACACGGTTCTGTGTGTAAAGGGAGAGTGAAAAGTCACACACTAAGATTATCAGTTATTTTCAAATACTTGTAAAGCTGAGTAA
>NW_009231044.1:0-13907 GCF_000690835.1 Fulmarus glacialis | reverse complement strand
GGGAAAGGAGAGGAAAGAGAGGGAAATATGGAGGGAAGAAGGAAATGGTGGAGGGAAAAAGTTTGTACCTGGGCCAGTGGAATACAGAAAGCAAAACAGAACAGATAAAAAGTAACATAGGACAGTAAGGTAAGTGTGCATACTAGTTTACTAGAAGCTCTGGAGTGCAGAACTGTGAGTTTTGCAGCGGGTAGACAGACGTTTGAAAGAATCAAGGAGAAGAACAGAGTGCAGCAAAAGAACAAGATTTGCCATGGGTTTGTATAGGCCTAAAATAATTGAGATCTCAGAGTAATGATAGACCTTAATGTCAAGGGAAGAATTACAAGTCCATAAAGATAAACCTATACAAGCAATGTTACAAAATTGAAATAGCTCTGCATAGTCCCAGTGCCTAAATGAAACCCCAAAATGAGTTCATGTGCCTATATCCCATATATACACTATATGCTATGGAGACTAGCCTGTCAGTGTACCTTTTTGAGGTTTAACAAAAGAAAAGGAAAAACCACAGTGAAATAAGTCTCACTACAGAACTTTGCAGGGAACAAAAGGAGATCCATTTTTAAAGGGCATGAAAGTCATTTTTCTAAATACCAAAGTGGGCTAAAGGGGAGGTTTTAGAAACAAAAAACCCAAAGGAATTTCAGGGTATACTACTGAGAAGTTGCACTGAGAAATGTATTGCCCAAACCCTGTCGTTGCAGAATGTCAGCCCAAGCTAGTTCCTCTAGTGCGCAGACATGATATAAGCCTATGAATACTAAGACAGAGTAAATAGTAAATAAGCTTAATAGGTTAAGTGGATAAAGTACTTCCTATAGAATAACTTGGGCTATCAAGCACTGGTACCTAATGTTTTCCAGTGGAGTAAGGACATTGAAATCTTGAGGTTTTCCTGCATGTTTGCAAGGTTATTGGTAGTGACTCCATTTAAGTATCATGTCAACTTTTCTTTTAGTTCCAGACATGAATATTATTTGAATTGTAATATAAATACATGTACTGATACTCTATTTACTATACACTGTTTATTAAACTGCATATAAATGCATTCTTCTAAAATGCCCATTTCAGTGCATCATCTCTTGTGCGAGATTAACTCAGGCAGTATTGGTGACATGTTCAAAGGGGGTTGAAATCAATCCTAAGGTACCCAACTGACTTACAGGATTGTGGATCGGGTCCCAGATCAATCATTGCTAAAAAAAAAAAAAAAAAGGAAGTGCAGTAGACTTTACAATTTGAAAGACAAAATAAATCCTCTAGCCTTTTCTGTGTACGCTTCTGAGCCATGTCCAACTTACATATTATGGCATATATGTCACTCACATGCCTTGTTTCCCCAGAAAAAAAATGAGCACATGACCAAGCCTGAAACTACCGCTACATTTTAACAAGGTTTTTTCTCTAGATTCCCAGGGAAATAGGATCATACGCTGCAATATATGCCTAAAATCAGGTTATACATAGCGTATATTATGTAGGTATGATTTTCCTTTTTTAAATACAAAGTAAAGTGAATGCTACATTATAGTAGCCTTCTTTTTAGTTCTGTACTAGTGTGTGTGTAAGAAGATATTTTTCCAGTATCATCAAGTATTTAAGTAACTGCACTTCAACATTTTTTCTTCAATGTTTGACTCCTTCACCTGTTCAGGTCTTTTTTAAATATCCATGAATAAACCATGTTACCCAACACAATATTTGATTCCATACTCTGTAAGAAACTCTTCTAAGTATTAAAAACAAGGCACCTCTGCTCAGTTCAATCTAGCCATGCAAGAAGGAGGTAATAAAGTCCAGAGAAGGTTTGACAAAGGCCAAAATTAGCACATCCATCAGTCTGAAATGGTCAGCTACTGTAACTTAAAATAAATAATTGAATGAATTGGATGAAAAAGAAATGACGAGAAAAGGTGTAATGTTTTTCCATAGCCATAGAAAAAATAGAGTTGGGTCTTTCTCCATCTTTGGGCTTAGGGTAGAGAACAGAGGATGCATCATCTGATTAAATTTTGTAATTGCTGAACGGGAAGCTAACGTTATGCACTTGCCAGGCTGTTAGTTAATTTTTTTAACAGCAAACTAGGAAAACAGAATTACCAATTTGATAAATGCTCTATTTGAATGGAATATAATGTTTTATTGAGTGCATGGAATGTTATCTTACTCATTTTAGCACTAGTTTCTAGCTTTATCTGAGGAACAATCTCTTTGATCAGAAAACTTTGTTATTGTTAATAAAAAGAAGCAATATTATTACTTCACCAAGGACCAAACTGGTTTGTGGTTTCATGTATCAAGTCCAAACACACAAACATGTATTGTTTGTAAATAAAAACCTCTTACAAGCAATTTCTGAAAAGCAACATCGGGACAAATTTATTGTAGCAAAATCCCTGTTCGATTTTTTATGGCTTTTATTTGTAGTTAATCACCAGGTCATTCCTTCTTACATCAAAGCTCTGCATGCCCCATGACTTTGCCCTGACTGCAGGTGTGGGTGAGACAGGGGACATTACGCTTCCCAGCTCACTCTGCTCCCTGTGGTCCTTTCGGGGCAGAGCTAAGCAGGGCAGAAGGACTCACCCACCCCTCTCACACTTCTTCCCACCCCACCAGCAAGTGTCATGGCCCTCACAGCTGCTGCTGAACTCCTTGGCACATAACCACAAAGCCAAACAAACCAGATACAGTTGGGCTACTTAAAGTATCATAAATAATCCTATAGATGAGTCTGTAGTTAGTAAACCTCAAAAGTTCTCCAGAGCACTTGGGGGCAGAGTTAATTTAGTACCTAGCACAGCAAGGAGGCCCTCTTGTTTTCCCTTAGCCCCTCAGCCTCAAATGGAAGAGCAGGGCTGGAGACATGCTGTGACCAGGCAGGGAGACTTCCCAAGGCAGACACAGCTCAGGAAGGAGTGATAACCTGTCCCAGGCACTGTAGTCCCGGCTAGTGCCTGGAAAAGCTATGGCCAAGTTTAACTGTCTCCACTAAACCTTGTCCTTCTTCTGGGGCAACACAACAATCTCTTGGAAGCAAGATAGAAAAGAAGGCAAAATAAATCCCAACCTTTAAAAATATCTCAAAATAAAATAAATTAAATTAAGATAATTGTGGCAGAGTAATAGACCATACTCGTAGCAGGACTGAGTAATCAACTATGAACATTCAGAATAAGAAGTTCTCAATGGTGAATATCAGACTGTGTAAAATAGCTTCAAGGTATAAATAAATTATTCCCAAAATGCAGAAAGCACAGTCTTTTAGACAAGTTTAATTACTTTAATTCATCAAACAGAGGATGAGTGAGGGAAAATAACGAGTTTGTTGATCCATAAGAGACTGGGGAAAGCCTATACGGTGGGAAACATTTTTAATTTAAAAACAAATTTTCCCTTCCAGATCAGTGACAGCAGTATGGAGCTTTTGGAGAGGGTTTTTCCTCTTTGTTTCTTGGCTTTTATATATTAATAAAAGAGGAACATGAGTGAGGAACATGGACTCCAAGAATTTTGGGAGACTTTTTTAGGGTTTTGGCAATGGCTGCATGTAAGTTACCTGTGTTTATAGCCAACCCCCTTCCAGTATCGTTTCGGTGACTGGAAGCTGTACATGTCATGCTAATCTAAAGAACCCATGGTTCTTCTGCTTGAATTGTAAGATATTTTTGAAGGAATAGTACTAGGAAAGGGCCATGACTGACAGGGAACGTAGAAAGAGCAATATCATCTAATCCAAAATTAGCAGAATACACGAGGCAACAAGGAAACTAAGTCAAAATTAGCAAAAGAGGGAATCAGAGCTAAAATAAGTTTTTATTGTGGAGTTCTTAGCAAATATTTATTTTAAAATATGGAAGCAATTTACAGCTAGACAAAAAGAAGCAGAAATCTCCAGTGAAGACCTAGAAAGGAACAGTTTTTAAGAAGAGGTTTGTACGATAGTATGGGCACAAGTCAGAGTGAAAAAAATCTACATTGGAGGTGGGAGAAGTATCAACAGAAAACACAGAAACCATCTCTGCAGAGTCAGAGTGCCCACAGCAGGTGGGATAGACTCAGAAAAGTACAGAGACACAAGGCTTTTCTGGAATTAGGTACACTAAATCACCACCCTGAAAATACATAATTGCTGTTTCTCTCAGCTTCTCTGTAGATTGCTTTGCTACTTTGAGATCTGCACTCTGCAAGAATACCCACACTCCAGTCAGCTGATTCTAAATACTTTTTAGCTCCATCAGTTCTTCACGACTCTACTTCTCTGCAGAGTTGTTGAAGCACAGAGCTAGAGGAATTAAATTACATTTGGGGAAAAAATATACATTTCCCTGTGCCGCGTAACCCTAAAGCGCTGATGAGTCCTAAAGAGCTCTCAGGGAAAATCTGACTTGCAAAATGGACACATTTGTCTTGGAAAGAACATTTTCTCTGTTTCAATCTCTCTAAGATGGTGGACATACTAGAGAAACGTAAGTGTTGTTCACAGACCTGCAGAGGGTTATCCTATTTGTTTAGTTCTTCTCCTATTATAATAAATGGTGGTGTCAAAATCTTTGCTGTGAAAATATAAGTAGAACACAGTTAAGCAAAAACTAATGTCTTGGGCATTGTTTGACAAACACTAAACCAAAAACAAAACTCTAAAACAAAACGCAACATCTTCTCCTTTCTAATAACACGACATAGCTGTATTGCCAGTGTACCTGTATGTCTGCTAAAACTATATCTGAAGGTTAATATGACTGAAATGCAGTCACAAAAACAGAGAATAAAAACCTGAGCAAACATTGCAAATAAGCAAGAAATTCAGGAATATTTTAGAAACAATCAAATGCCAATTACTTAACATTCAATTTTGTTTCAGATCTCTGTAACCCAAATGCATTTAAAAATTCAAGATAAATGTGTTAATCAGTTCTTGATTATAAAGCAGAAAGGCTTTTCTTTATAAGTCACCAATGGGAAAACATGCAATGTCATATATTCTGTACCTCTGCATGAAGAAAACTGTTTTGTTTTGTCTGATGGACTGAACTGCTAAATTTGCTTACTCTCTACAGCTGTTCTTCTCCAAAAGGAGGGGCTGTTAAGCAGAGATGGAAATGAGCTAAAGAGCACAGAATCAGAAAGCTAGTCAGCCTTATATATGTATATGTGTGAGTATGTGAGACGGAGAAAGAAAAAATAGGAATGGATGTATTTGTGTTTTATCGTTATATGAAACGAAGTAGAATATGATTTGTATTAGGACTTCTGTACTTGATTTGACTGCAACTAAAAAGTGATTCTGAGATCATGGCAATCTAAATATAGAGATATTTACTATAGATGAAAAAGTTTTATTTTTAATCTGAAGCAAAACACGACAGGGTGGAATAAGATTTAAGTTACAGTACTCATAAAGCCAAGCTGCAGTGCATGTGGTAAAGATTAAATAACTTGAATAAAAACTGTTAAATTAATACCTTTGATAATACCTTTAAAATTACTATAAATCCAAAACATTTGCACCAATGCGTTGGTATTTGAGATATCATTAAGACACAAAAGTCTTGATACATTTTCTCAGGGGTGAATTCCAAGCATAAGATGGTTCTTATGTTTACTGATGGAAAACACAACTTTAATTCACTCAACTGGATAATGGATGTATATCAGTTCTTCTGGAAATGCCTTATTTATCGGCAAGATCCAGATTTATGTGGATCTCCCTGAATGTCCTAGTAGTGCCAGAACATCCCAAACTGCTACTGAGGAAAGAGTAGGTAGTCCCAAAATTGGACACTTCCCAATAGGCTTCTACCACAGCAGGGTAAGCTGGGAATAATACAAGAAGTTTGGATTTCATTTAAAACAATCTGGACTTCATTGGATCACTTGGATTCCTACTAAAACCAATGCAGATTTAAGAGTCTAGAAACACAGTTCATCTTACTACAAAGAAAATTAAACATCTGGTAAAATGAATCACACTTTAAATTTCTGACTCTTCTGCATATAACCCCACTGATTACAAATGGAGCCTTGAATAACTAGCTCAGCCAGAAATTTAAATTATATACATCTGATAATAGGTAAAACCTAATGACACATCTTGTGAGTCCAGCCAAAACACTAATTTCTGGCAACAGCAGTTGCTGGAAAGACATAGGCACAGTTTCATCTATTTAGATAATAAGCCTGGCATCATTATCACCATGGTCTTAAGGTTTGATAAATGCTAAAGGACCTAAGTACAATCAATTTATTTTAGTTTCTCACATGATAATTTTGAGTTATACAAAGAGGAGGTGTTGTTTTACTGTTTAAAAACAGTGAGTTTAATCAAAGAAAACATGAGCTTCCCCAACAGCTTAGCACAGATGGAGATGGAACCTGGTAAAACTAGGAAGGCTTTTAAGGGTGCAGAAAAGATGCACTGACAGAGCTCCTGACCCAGCAGGGGGTGCGAGATCATGAGCCTTCTCCTCCAAAGGATCGCAGGAGGGGCTGGATGTTTAAGAAGCTCCCAAGGAGCCTTGTAAAAGTTGTGTAAGGGTTGTGGGCCATCAGATTCCTGAGCAAGCACATAGGGTTTCAGGGAGAAGCTTAGTAAGTCTCCTGAGTTTTGCAAGGATTGAGAAGAGCTCCAACGTGCTGCTGGGGAGTATACATTTTAAGTAACTGTTAAGGTCTACAGAAAAAGGGCTGTAGCAACTTTCTTTTTTTTTCCCAAAAATTAGCAAGCCGCAAATATATGTGTTTCAAAGAAATTTAACTTTTCTGACTTTTAAGAATGACTGGTTTTGCTAATGGCAGTGTTCTTGCCCTTAATTCACTGCTGTGTATGACTAACCTTAATTTCTTGATGATTAAAGGCTTTTATTTTCTCCCTCTCCTCTGGTCAGGGATTTAACTATAAAAGACTGTGCCAGCTACTTACAGAGCAGTAGCAATATTATCAAATGAGATAAGCATCACTTTTTCTCTGTCATGGTTATATCTCTTGCAAACTTAAGGCAGCCAAACCCTTGCACTGTTTAAAGTTAAATTTTTTGTGTGCTTATAGTGTCATATCTTACATTTGGAGAGGGAACGTTTCTAAAGTGAGAAATGCCTCTCATCATCTCTGAAGACAGACAAGTCTTTGAAGAAATAGTTTTTTGAAGTCAGTGTTTAATAATCTGAAAAAAATCATGAAGATGCTGTGAATTCAGTACAGGAACACTGTATATAAAAGTTACTTCAATTTTTTTAAAACCTCTCTCTTAGGCTGAAATAAAAAGGTTCAAAAGTTCACTTCAGTGACAATGTGTAATTAGAGACCCAGAAGTCTGGATGATTGAAATACTCTGGGGTGCAAAATTGCAGCGAAATACTGGAAGACAGCCTTTACTGAGATATTTTGAAGACTGAATTTCTGCTCCTATATATGAAGGCAGGAATAACATCCTATAAGAACACACAATGAAACAAGGAAAGAGATTTCTTCATACTGTTTTTGATGCTCCAAAAATATCTGGTTCAGGGTCACCTCAAGACTTAGCAAAGAATTTCTCTAAGAATATTCATATTATCACAGTTTTAGAAGACCCAGATTTGTTTCGGCACTATACAGACCCTACAAAAAAAGGCAGAAGCATTTCCAATCCAAGCCTGAAAAGAGACAAACAGTGACTTGAAATTACTCACTAGGGTCACTCAATTAGTCATCAGCAGTGCCAAGAACAGAAACGAGGTTTTCTCATTCCCTGCCTCAGACCCAGTTTGTTAGGCTAGGTCAGAATTGTTGCGGTGACAGTACGTAATGATATAATGTGGTTTTCTCTTTTCAGCCCCTTTGTCCTTCCCTACAGTAAGGCTTGCATACTTCAGTTCAGGTCTTCAATCCTTAAAATGTAATTATTTCAGTTTTACTTTAAAGATACCATCACAGCACTACTCTCATATTTGAAATGTTGCACAAAGCTACAACTGTCTCTTTCCAAAGCCTCCTGAGCTAAATAGGAAGAAAATTGCTATCCTTTTCACTTCAAGTCATATTTTCCTTTGATTTACTAATCCATTTCGTTTTATCAGCTACCTGAGTCCCCATTCGAAACCATTTTTACAAAGTAATTGTTTTCAGTGAGAAAAATGCGTTTTACAAATTCTAAGCCTTTCACAGAAATAGGGAAAAATTAAATTGGATAGGGTAGTCATGATTTTTGTCTAGAAAAAATAAAGACTCTTGCAGCTCAAAGGATCAGAGATTGCAAATGAAAATGAAATCCTATGCTGAAGAAAGCTATATTCTAGTTTCAGAGCACCAATAAAAATCAAGGACCTAAATTAATTTCTGAAAAATTAACATCCCTAACCACTTACTGTACACAATACAGTGGAAGCCATAATTCCTTAAGCCACTGTAGTTCAGTAATGAAGTGTTGCAGTTGTCAGTATAAAAAAAAAGTATGCTAATATGAAACAAAATTGCTCAGCTGTTTGAATGCAAATAAAACAGTATTGCTCCTTACTTTTAAAACAACATCCCTAACCAATTAAACTGGCCTTTATCTGATGAGGATTCCAACAAGCAAGGTGATTTTTTTAAATGAGGCCAGCCAGTGATAATGTTTTCTTAGCATTATCTTACCCTTTCTCACTGAACAGTAAAGTCAGAGATGATGATTTTCTCTACTGGTGTTTGTATTGATCAAATTAAATTCTTCGGTACACCTTATTATGTACCCAAGTACTTGTGCTTTATCTGTATGTGGAGTTTGTCCTTACAGAATTACTACATAGGAGCTCTGCAAGGAGGATAAACAGCAGTAATGGAGCTTGTGTTTTTTCCTATACATATATAATGAACTTCAGCCAAAATTGTGTTGGGAGTCAGTAATCAGGCAACAAGCCACCCTTTCACAGCCTGCACAAGAGCATGGCAGTGGCTCTATTCAACGAGAAATTTGAAGAGACTGGGCAGCGGAAAATCCCAGAGAGAGAGGTGTTTCTGACAGGCTTTGCCTCTGCCAGGATTGAAATGCACATATTCTAATGGCAAAGCAAGTCAGAGTGACAGTGTGCTGACCTCCAACTGAGTTGATTCCTACAAAGCTTTGGGTGGCCAAAATCATTTTACCAAGTTGTATATAATGGAGGGTTAAGTTCTCCATAGCATTTACCTAAATGGCTAAACAGGTTGCATTTTGCAATATGAATATACATATTACAAGAAAAATAAGTATAGCCTTTGAAATAGTTCCGGGCAAAATATTAGTATCACTTGTTATGCGGCAAATACCACTTATGGGGCATATCAGGCATCTTTGCAGCAAGTTCGTATTCCTCATTCTCTGACTTTCAGACACTCCCATACACCCTTTAAAACCTACTCAATCTCATTCTACCTATATGTGTCTACAGTAATATGATTAACTTTCATCTGAGGGTATATATCAGAAGCAATCCTAAATCAGTGGTAGATTACATCCATGAGCAAATATTTGCTCCATTAACTCTGGTACAGATTGGAAGAGCTTGGGCATCAGGAATCTTACTATTTTCGACAGACAGGGCTTTTTCAGTCCTTTAGAGGTCAAACTCAGTCTGACAGTGGAAAACACAAATTCCAAAGTTTGCAGGGAATGTTCCCAATTTCCTGACCTTTGAATATGTGAGCTGTTCAAGTACCACAGCTGATCTCAGTTTTATTTTCAGCCTGTAGGGAGAGATGTGGGTTTCACCTACTGTTTTAAGCAGAAGATATTGTACTTGACCCCATCCCACTTACAGAATAACATGCACTCATCAATTTTGAACCAAAAATTCATGAGTAACTCCGCCAGGTGCCTATCAGTTGTAGTAGCACTGCGTACATTGTGATAAGTCTGGTTTTGGAAAATGGAATTCTAAAGCAGTTCATCAGAATGTAAAACCCTTTTCCTTCTGTGTGTTTACTGGAAAAAAATTGTAAAATCTGTAGACTGAAAAACTGACTATACTTGTCTATTAGACATTCATTCCATATTGCATTTATTGCCTTGGCCACAGGGATGTGTAGCTGCTAAACCAGTTGGCACATCCAATTTGCTGGGCTGATTGATTCCTCTTTTCAAAAAATGCAGAGTGAATTATGCTTGCAATGTAGCATAATTTTATTGCAGCTTTGGTGAGGCAGTTAAACATTTGTTTAATACCTGTTCATGCCAAACTGCTATGGAATAGCTTGTAAAAGACTATAAAATACATAATACAATTTAGGAGTACTATCGTACCTTTCGTTTACTATCCATGTGCACATTATTTTGAGTTCTTCCATTTAGAACACAGCAGTGCTTTCTCCTTTCTCAATTTCCTATTCTAATTAATCAGATCGATCGATATGATTGTCTATACAGAGCCAAAGATCTGTGCATTTGTGTTTCTTTGAAAGTGATCGGGTCAAAAACATCATGAAGAGCTTTTATAACCTATTAAAGGTAATTTTTACAATATAAAACTGGGGGATAGGTTGTCATTTTTACAGGTTTCACTCACCTAAACTCCTTTCTAACATTGTGGGTTATGTAAATGGACTTATTACAGATCATGCACTAATATGTATGTTTATATCTGCTTGTAATATCCTGATAAAGTAGAGATGAAAGTTACACTTTCAAATATTCTCTTCCTCAACAGTGTTCAAGGACAGGTTGTACAAATGGGAACAAATATTTATGATAAAACTGCAATATGTAAGGATAAAATGAATTCCGTTCATCTGTGAACTCACAATAAAGATGGATCATGTATAGAAATGCCTCGTACAGAAAGTGAATAAATTAAAAGCTATAACGGGAATACTGTGAACCCGAATGACTCTGCTGTAAAATATTTATGATAAAGTTATACTTTTAATATTTTATTGGACTTTTAAGACCAGTTTAAAGTTTGTCTCAAATTTTCTCTCCATGTTTTAAGATATTAGCTTAAAAAACATAGAGAAGATATAATCTCAACTGTTGGAATAAATTCAGTTTCCATGCTAAAGATCCAGCTTTATTAAACCACAGGCCTACCAAATCGATTAAATTTACAAAATGGAAGCAAGGCATTATACCATATATATATTTATGTTTGCATGTATATGTGTGTATAGGTACTTATATACACACATATAACTATTAGCTCTTTTGAATAATGAAATATGAAATTCTGATATTGTTGATATGGAAAGACTATACAGAAAGAAAAACACACAGAAACACATACCGGGGGACAGGATGCCTCAGTGTATGAGGCGCAGGAGTGCTTCCCACACAGCAACCCTCACATTGCTCTGTGAGAAGTAACTTTGCCTCAAAATTATGTTGAAGAGACAATGAGGCAATAAAAACAGATTAATGATGTCACTTACTTCTTCTATAATTCACTGGTTTGGTTTTTTTTTTTGACACATACAACCCAAAAAAACGATGTTGTAATAAATGTTTATCTTACCAATGTAAGGCTCAGTCCTCCCGGAGGCTTTGAAGAAAGAAACCATGGGTAGATATCTAATGAAAGAGTATCAATGAGGAGGGTCTTAGAAAGAATGTGTTCCTCTCCTCCCTGCCCTAGTGAGGGTGGAAAAAGCTGGCCGTGCATGGAGAAAGGGGGATGGGGACAGTGGGAGAAACTGGTCATCCCCAGTGCCACATTGGAGGAACCTCCGACGGCTCCCCTCTCCAGAAATCCTCAGCCCAGGTCTCTCTCCCACAGCTGGCTATGAAGTTGTAAGAGGGAATTTTACCATAAAAAGCAGGAGATAGTGTGTCATCTGCACCAGCCCATGACCTGGAAGTCTAGCCCAGAGTACCAGAAAATAAATTTACTGGAGATTGAAGGTGTTCTGTAATTCACTGTGCCATAAGTCTGTATCTAAACACATTGATTCACCCATCTTTAAACCAACTCAAAGCCCTGTGACACGTCACCTAAAAGCAGGCACTCTAGTCCATTGACCACGGTTGCAGTGCCTCTCCAAAGACCCCTTTTAAAGAAGTGGTCCACAAGCTGTGATTGCTCTTCAGCTGCTGTAGGAGCGTGCCCGCACTCGGGAGCATTGGTTCTGATGTAAGGCTGCACTTCACACAGCTCGGCCCAAGAAACCTCTGCAGCTCTAGGGCACAGCTTGACTGATTTTAAACCAGAAATGTGCTGGTATGCAAGTCCTGTTCATGTCTGTTGCAAAAGCAGTTGATTTATTGTAAGCATTCTCCTGGCTGTGGTTTACATAAGTAAAATATGAAGAACATTCATTACCCTGAATATCCGGTAGCTTTCAAGTAAAACGTTGTTTCCTAATGCAAAAGAAGGGAAACAACCTTTGGAAACTAAATAAAAATATAAGGGCACTGTGAAAGTTACAGTTACCTTTGTGCTTTAAATGACATGCATCAAAGAGGAATCCTACAAAAAATGTGAGAAAGAGATTGCCTTGGAGAATGAAAGTCCTTTAAGGGTGACTCAGATGGTTCAGATGGGGTCTGGAACGGTTCTTCACACTGTGCTGCATAAATTGATGGCCACTGGTGGTTGCAGGCTGCTTTACTCCTAGTGACCTCTGAGCCATGAAGCTCTGCAGGTGTCAGCTACTGCAGAGTCATCATGAGAGACAGGAATTTTTAATGCTTTTTGTTTCACAGTTCTCTGGTAATTTTCCAGGATATTTTGCTTCAAATGAGTTGCTATTATAAGGATGACCCTAATTTTACAGTATCAGAATAAAACTGGTATGTAGCTCATTGCTACTGTGATTTTCATATAACAATTAGACACAAGTAAAGTTTTGTAAAATAAGGTCATTTCTATCTGCCCTAGACACAGCTACACATTTTTCATATTATATATTGTTTCCATATAAGCCTTCATCTTTAATTTGCTAGCGAGTTCTCTGTCATCAATTATTCTCCAAGCACAGATGCCTGATGGCAGGACCTGGACCCAATAATTCATGCTGAAGAGATCCTGACCTTTTTTTGTTTTCTTCTTTTTTTCTCTTTCCCCCCTAAAACTCAGCCTGCATCTTCAGCAGCTGCAGGCCAATTACCTCTATTGACATTGCAAGGTGCTTATTAGGCCTCAGGTCTGACAGTCTCTGAAGGGCTCAATTAGTTGCTATACTCAATCTCATCTACTTCATAGCTTCTCTAAGCAGGATCATCCAAATGTAAAACTTCTCAGGGCATGATAAGTAGTAGATGTTGATTTTTCAGAAGAATTTGTAAAAATCAGCTATGAGAACAGCATCTGGTTCCCAAATGCTTCTAATGATAATAGTTAGATAGTTCAGCTTCCTTTTCCAAGTACCAAGAAAACAAGAAGCTTCATTTCCTACTTGCAGAGTTGCAATTATTTTGGTGTGTGAGAAGGTACAAGAGCCTGCTGAAGCTTTTCCAAGACATTTATATCTCTGATTGCCGTGTGTTTGCCAGTGCCTAATTAGCTACACGCTCACAGTTGCCATTCCCTTCATCCAGGCACTCGCAGATTCTCTCTCCTCTCCTTGGCTGCTTACTTTTACAAAGCTTGTAAGAATTTAATTATTTTTGAAACCTCTGTCCACCTATCAAATTTGGATTGCAATGAGTCAGTGAATTCAAATGTTATCAAAGGGGATGAAAAAGAGGCTGACAATGTAATCACACAACTCTTGTTTTCACTGGCAATCAGGTTAAAAACCTTAAAGAAAAATCATGGAACTGGGAAAGCACATGTTAGTAAAAGTGGAATAAATGCCTGATAGTTAATTGGTGTGCAAAGATAAATTTGTTATCAGAAGCCAAATACTACAAAGCCCAGTGCTAACTGCATTCCTAGCCTTTCAAATTCCCATTTCTTTGGTCTACTGCAAGACAGCTGAGGATGCTTCAAATTCACTCCTGAGTTATGCAAATCATAGAATCATAGAATCATAG
>NW_009231043.1:0-12143 GCF_000690835.1 Fulmarus glacialis | reverse complement strand
TTCCCTTGATGTGTTGATTTATATATTTTTATATATATATAAAAATATTCAGAGCTTTCCATCAGAGAATATTCTTCGTGTCAGTATAGAAAACCTGTCTCAGTATAGTCATTAACCAGATGGCTAGGGCAATTCTCTTGCATCTAAGAGACCTCATGACCTGGACAAAGGTGTAACAGACATTAATCTTTACAGCTGCGTCCCATCACTCCATTACTCTGGGGTGGATCTGTCTGTAAAAAAAACCCAGACAAACAAAACCAACCCCAAACTCAAAGCCTTAGCTTTCTTGCTGAAGAGGATACACTGTTTTCCTATAGAAATCATCATAATTTGTTGATAATTGCCATAATTTCATAATTATATCTATGATTCTGTGATAAGTTAGAAAATCCCACCGTGTGTTTCTGTTCATCCGTCCACCCCTAATAGCTTTTGCTCCTGTTTGGTGGGAACGCTCGGATGAAGGAGAAGTGTGTCCGTAGGAGGAAGACGAGTGCGATCAGCCTTCAGCCCTTATCTGAAACCAGAGACAGCGTGAAGAAGAAAGCTGCTCAGAATGAAAAGCTCCAGGAAAACAGGCTTCATTTATTTCACAGCTCACAGAATTACATGTGTTCAAACTTCTTTTTCTTCTGCATGAACAGAATTCTTGGTTTTTCAGCCAACTTTAATGAACACTTGATGAAAAGCAGAGAAAAGAAGTGACGTAAAAGGAAGGCTCTTTCTCAAATGTAGGAGTATGCTCCTATTGACTCCAGCACAGACCTTGGTAGCACTTTATACCCATCTTTTCTTTCTGTCGGAAAAAGGGTTTATTTTTGAGGGAGAAAAAACACCTCCCCTTACCATAATCAATATGGTGAAAAAGTTTTGTCTACTGTGAAGTGCTCCTTGCCTTTCTCAAAATGTTTAACAAGCTTTTTTAACTCTGAAAAGACCTTAAAAAGTAAAATTCTTAAAAGACCTACTTTTTTTTCTTTTTCAACACTTACTGATTTTTTACAAGTAGTTCTTTCTATGTCATTTGTGGCAAGATGCTTTTGATGAAGGTGTAATTGGGATATTTGCAAAAATTTGAAAAGTTAGTCCTCTTCGGATGAAAGGAAACTGTTACCATTTCTTTATGTCCCATTTTAATCTGATGGGAATTCTCCAGAAGTCCACTTAGAACCATGGACTTTGTTATAGGCTAACCACATTCCTTCTAGAAGTTTGTGTTCAGTAGGGTTATACAGGAGAGATATTTTGGTCTATATAATTAAAGAATAAATTTAGAGAATCAATGTCCAGCTCCTAATTAGTGTCTAAATGGGAAGCACTCTTCACAGTATTATTGTAAAAAAAAAAAAAAAAAAAAAGGCAGGGCTTTTCAGATTAAAACCCAAACTGGCCTCACTGCAGCTATGTGCAGCACATAAAGCAAGGCAGATACAGCAGTCACTGCGGTGTCAGGATCCCTGGTATCAGGAGAAGGTCAGTGCAAGCAGCAGCATATACTTAGCAATGTATTTATACCATCGAACTTTGGCTCTCGGGATCCCTCTGCCTGGAGCTGCGCGACTCTCTCTGCTGACTGCATAGGAGCTTGAGTTACAAGCTTGAATGCGTGTAGGTTAGATGTCTAAGGTGAGAAAAGTTTTATTCCACCTCTCTGAAGATTGCTGTTTGTCTTCCTGCACTTGCTATTAATTATAATCTTGTTTCTATTACATACCTGTTCATTTGTGTCCCTGGTTCTAATCTTTTCACTTCCAGTCTCTCAAGAAGCCCCTCTTTTCTTTTCTGAATTGGTTCAGTTAAAAAAAAAAAACCACAACAGCTTTCCAGTTGAGGGCAAGCCAATATTTTTCCGGATGGCGCTTCCAGTGTTATTTTCTGCCCCATTATTTGTCATACCACTTTACCTGCCTGTACATTATTTCACTGAATTGTGTTGTGTTTTGTTATTTGTTTGCCTTTTTTTTGTGGAATAATGGCTATGGCATGCTCAGCATTCAAAGATACGTGGATAGTACGGGTCAGGTCTTCCAATGCACAGTGCATTTGCCAGAAATTCCCAAATCTTCATCTGCCCTTATGTGGTTCTTTCACCTAGGTCCCTCTTCATTTTTTTTGCTTTCTTTTAGGTAATTGAAATACTTTGGGTCATCTGAAGTTCTTGCCATCTTATTGCTTATTTCTTGTCCCAAATAATGAAGAATAATAAAAAAAAAGAAACTTTACAACAATGCACAGGCAACCACACTGACAGAATTTCCTTAGATTTTCATAACGTTGCAGTTCCACAGGCTATTTCAATCAAACCTAGCGATATACAGCATCAGTTTAGTCAGTATTAAATTACAATTTATTTATTGAGTAGATGAAAATAGCCATGATAGGGAAATTCTCATCTAAAGAAAACGTTTCTCCTGGAGTTGTGCAGAAATGCATTCTTGATAATGTACTTCTAAATAATCGTCATTGATCATCCACAGGAAAATACAAACATCGCTGCGCATGAAGTGTGCAGGTTCTGCCAGAGTTGGTGCAATGGTAAAAACGGTGGCTGGGACATGGCATCGCCTGGATGAAGCCGGAGTTTGGGGTGGCGGAGGTGTCTCGGCAGTCCTGGATGAGCGTTCCCGGGGAACTGAGGTTTCTCCTCTGCTGCTGGCAGTTCTTGAGGACAAATATCTAGAGCGGCAGCCTTCCAGGAGTGCCACCAGCAGAGCTGCTGCTGCCTTGGCACAGGAGGATGTTCCAGATGATTCCTTGATGTTTTGTGAGTCTTTCTAATTTGTTTTCTCGGAATCAATGATTACCTCATTACGATGACTTCACATGCCTTAATTTTCCTCGAAATTAATGATCATTTTCTCTTGAGTTTCCCGGGGACTATTTCCAGGTAACTATTTATTCTGTTCTTACTCAGCTTCATATGTGTGACTGAAAGGAAATAACCATTCTGATTTTCATGACGCAAATAAAAATGAACCCCCTCCCCCCACAAAATGCATACACTCACATACGTATACATGCATATGTGCATACACAAGAACACCTGCAAAATAATATTTCCCAATGCAAAGGTTCCATTTTTTTGAATCTGGCTTTTTTAATAGATTTTTTTTTCCCCCCCCTTGAAAATATAAGGCCAGTTCTGCTGG
Source organism: Fulmarus glacialis (assembly GCF_000690835.1). NCBI lineage: Eukaryota > Metazoa > Chordata > Aves > Procellariiformes > Procellariidae > Fulmarus > Fulmarus glacialis. Next base: position 8,991 of record NW_009231043.1, on the reverse strand, counting down.
CAGCTTTTGGTTAGATTAGAAAATTGAACATGTATTCATACTCCTTGGTTTCTGTCTTTTAGCTAGTTTCTATGACAATACTTTACCTTTCACCCCATGTCTACTTAGCTTTCTTAATAGCATCTCATGAGGGAGTTGTCAAAGGTTTTCTGAAAGTCCATGTAAACCATCTGTCCTGTTTACAGAAAGATAGCTGAGGAAAAAAAAGCAGGCAGAAAGGATAAATTAATTGTTCAAAGCCAAACAGCCGGTTGGTTTCAGAGAACTGGGGAAGGAACCCTGGAGTGTTGCTCCTCCTCAGCTGCTCATGGCATTAGATACCACTTTCCCTGCAGAAACATGAGTGCACTGAACCAGGCAAATGCAGGTAAAAATGAGAAGAGGATGGGTGATAAATAAGTAGGCTCATTAGTTCCTGGATCAGCAATCTCCAAGCTGCTTTGGAACCTGCTTCCTGAAAACAAATCTGCCATTAATAAGGGACCTGCAGGTAAGTATATCATTAGAGTCAGATTAGCAGGAGTTTAACAGTCTGTGAGTTCTCTCTGTACTGCATATTGTTTTACATAGAGACAGAAACTGCAGTGAGGAGCAGGGGAGGCAAAGGGAACCGTGGTGGAGGAGATGAGGTGCTATCGGGGACTCGCTGCAGAAACCAGCAGCAGTGTGCAAAGACGGAGGCGATGGAAAAGGGCTCAGGTGCACAGCAAAGAGCAATGCCTGGTTCCCAAGAGTGAGCATTGATTTCTATGATTAGTTTCTTATGTGACCAATATCTAACGAGCAACAGGCTGGGTCGCTCTACTTATCTTTCCATGTGTACGTTGTACTTTGCATGCAGGTCAACCCATCAGGTGTTGGGCTGGAGGAACCTCCCCAGACAGACATGGGAGGCTGCAGGACAAGCTGAAGAGAGAAGACAGCCTGGCTGCTGGTATATCAAACTCACGTAATTCGTGGCTGAACACATATCTGCCTGTTTTTGATGTTTTCAAGCTGTGGGGAATGCAAGAGCTTTCTGTAAAAAAAACATTAACTATTGCATATGTGATCTTTTTAAAAGTCTGAGCTTTCGGAGTCGAGCGATTACACGAGACTCTTGTTATTAACCAGTTCAAAAATGTGTCTAGTCATGAAGAAAAGTGGAGATGGCTTCAAAGCATGAACTCCAGAAGGTCACACACCAGAGAGCAGTATAGGCAATTCCTTCGGTCCTCGAGGTTGTTGGGGGTCTGTGGGGGTGGCTGTGCTGCAATGTGAGATGACTGCACTGTAATGCAGAGGTGGTGTGAAAATCAATTAAAACTCATTAAATGTTTTGGAAAAAAAAACATTTTGAAAGGAATGTAAGATAAAAAATTATCTTTAGACTATCATACTATACAAACATCTCCTTATCCTGGCAGAAATACATGAATCCAAATAGACAGATCCACTTCCTCTGATCTGCTTAAAGCTCTTTTTCTCCCTTGAATGGAGTGAGAGAAAGGCAAGGAGAGACACCAGAGCTCTGCATTTTACGCTCAATCTGCTGTCCTTGGAGGCCTGTTGGAGAAGAGCAGAAAAGCAAACATGAGGCAGCTTCCATGTCCTTCTGTTTATTGTGCCTCCACACATCTCTCAGGGAAGAAGAGGGACCAATTTTTAACCTTTTTGGCTTGCCTTGTCCTGCCATGTCTAAATTAATGAGTGACTGGACTCAATGTGCGGCCAGGTTTCTGCCCCATAAGGACTGGTACTGGGTCTTTCAAAAAGGCAAGGTCTGGCAGCAACGATCTTTGATAGTCCCATGACCAGCGTGTTTCCTGGCACTAAGGTAAATGCCGGCTTCTGTCTGGTTTGGAAGATGAATTTTAACTTCCTCTTATTTCCCAGGAGAGTGCCTCAAATGCCAGGTCATTTTTTATTAAGTTTCCCTCCTCCCTGCCTAGTGATATTGTTTCAGATTTGAGGAGCAATGGAGCTTTCCCTGGTCCAGACATGAGACCATATCTGTGTTGGTTTTTAAGAGCAATCTCAAGACCAAATTTTCTGGCTGTCCAAACTGTTTACCCTCAGGAGGGCAGTGGGAGCTGGATTTAGGACAAACCACTGGTGCACCAGGACATAGGATGGATGGGAGGGAGGAAACTTCAAATATGTACCCTGCGGTTTTGCGAGCATAGATGTGTGCACCTTCCTAAAGGTCAGACAGGTCCTAGCATGCTCCATCTGCCCTGCAGTGCCATCACATGAGCAACACCATGTAGACAAGATGATCTGAAGCCATTCCTGTACTGGTCTGCTATAAGGTGGGGTTTGTAAAGAGCCTGAAGTCATCCTAAGAGGCAGCACTGCCCTGTGGACCCTTCAGACCACTCTGAAAAAAGCCCCTTTCAGATACCCTGTATGTGTAGCCCCATGGTCTTGCTGCCCAAGGGAGGTTATTCTGTGCGATCGGAGAGACTGCGTGAGGACTGTAGAGCAGGGGTTACATCGGGGTCTAAGTCCCTAGCAGAACTGCAAGACACCTTGGTTTGGAGATCTGTCACAAACTGGCCAGGGACTTGGCATTTGGGTCTGATTTCCTGCCAGCCATTAGCGCACAAGTGCTTTAGTTTTGCTCGGTGCATCCTTAAGGTGATCCATCCAGAGTGGAGCAAAAGGAGGAGCAGAGCAGTACAAGACCATACAACTCTCACAGAAGAGAGATTGAACTGAGACCTACCACACTGCGGGTGAAGCCTTGGTAATTGGAAGCCATTAGGAAGCCAAGCTGTTGGACACAAGCAGGAAAACTTTACAGGAGCAGTTTTTAAAACACTTTCTTCTTTTTCTCCTTGTTTTTCAAGTTCAGGGTGTTTGGAAAATGCAGCTAGAATCTCCACAGTTTTGGGGCAGTTGGGACGCTGTTTTCCAGAAAATTCACAGCAACTTGCTTGACTCTAGTGAGTAGACACGAGGAGGAATTTTGCATGACACTTCTCTGTGTTAGGCTCACTAAGGGAGCTCCCAAATCCAGCAGAGTCCAGGACCTGGGCATTTCTCCTACCAGCTGAAGCCCAGCCCAGGGCACCTGGAGATCCAGGTGTCTCTGTCCCAGGCTGATGGATGTGGCTGCTGCTGTCTCATTTCTAGGTCCAGCTAGTAGCAAGACTGAGCCTGTATCCCACAGAAATACACGCGCAGACACACAAACACGTCTGGCTGCAAAAACTGCCACAGACACAGCACTGCCTTTAGCAGCACTCACGCTACCAGAACTCAGATGAAACAGCTCAGACCTGTCCTTCCTCTCCAGCAGCTTGGGATTGAAGGAGAAGCGCGGGATCAGTCCTTTTTACTGTATTTTTTGTTGTTATGTATATTCTTCCTCTTCAAGTTTGTATTTCTCTCCATCTGCCTCCCCTCTCCCTGTGTGACAGGACTGCTCAGTCTGGGCGTGGGAAGGAACCACAAATTCAGCTCATCGCCTCCTCCACCTTTCCTGACGTGTAAATTTTTGTTCATTTTTGTTTGCTACCTAGGTCTGGAGTCAAGACTTACAGAAAGTCGCTGATGGTGCTTTAGCTAGACCTCCTCCTTCTCTGCCTTTCCTCAGATGCAGAGGTCCTTGAGTTGCAAGCCTGAACAGGACAGCGTTCGTCCAACCAGGTGTGAAGTTCCTGCTTGTTTGTGTTGGTAGGTCTGGTCCACTCATGCATTCAGAGACCCTCAGAAAGCAGCTGGGCTCCACCCTCAGGGCAGAGATTAATTTTCAGATACTTCTCAGATGGAAGTTGTACATAAATTTAAAATTAAACAGGGTCTATAGAAATTAACTATTTAAAATATTGTCTTGTCCTGCAGCTCAGCTCACTGATGGAGGTGTTCAGATGGGAATGGTTACTGGCAAACAGCAATACATCCTGCCAGAAGGGAACGGGGTGCCCAGAGTTGGACTGGAGACTCTATAAAGGCAGCTCTGCCTATGCACCTCTGTGAAGTGGTAAGAAGATGTGAGCTCCTCACTCGTTACCTGGAAAATGAGTGTGGGACTGTCCCGAGGCCAGAATGGAGGTTGTTGTGGAAACAGGAAAACAAACTAAAGCTGGGGTGCTTTCACCACTGGGCAACATTTCTTCCAGCTCAACTCTTTCTACTATCATCACATTGTGATCTTACAGGTACGTTTTCCCCACATGCATTTTTGGGGAGCCTTAAAGAGAACTGATTCTTTAAATATGGTAAAACTGTAAAAGCAACTCACTGGGTTTTGCTTTGCTCTTTTTCTCTTTTAGCTGTCAAGTCATGTTAACCCCTGAAAAATTTGCTTTTATTTCTGCAAAGCTGGTTTATTGTCTCAATGCATTTTATTTTCAAAGTCTTGACGGTTGGACTCGATGATCTTAGAGGTCTTTTCCAACCTTAATGATTCTATGATTCTAATGATTCTATCTTAACTGCACTGCCTTTCTCTCATGGGTTGCACCAAAGCATTGGCATTATGATTCCCACACTAGGGACGATGCTTCGGCTCAAAGGTTGGCTTGTTGAAGGTCTATTTTCTTTAAGTGCTTTTGATATGAGTGCAGCAACAACGTGGTATATTTTAAAGGCATTTGGTCTTCCCAGATGCTCAAGCCCATTAATTGTATATTTTTTAGATATAGCCTGTTAACAGCTAAATGGAGTTTGGGCATTACACAATTTCTCTGAATCATATTTTCCCAGCAGCCAGCAAGAGTACGTGTATTTTTCTGGGTTTGCTTTTTAAACTGAAAACTCATCTAGAATTGGATTTTTACTTTTACAGAAATGGTTTTTCACATTTTTGGAGCTGAGGGTCACTTATGAAAACTAGCAAAGCCTGAGACCTCACTGAGTTGGAGTGGTCCTTCTCCTTTTCCATCCTCCTTCTTCACCTCAGCCAACTTTGGATTGATGATTGATTCCAATCTTCCTCTCTCCACCTTCAGCTGCTGACACCATCTCCTCTTGCTTTTGACATATTTCTTTTTGCCTTTAGCACTACCAGTAAATCTGTCCAACTACCGCAAGGCTGCCGGGAACCTCTGTAGCTCAGGAAATGCCATGTGGAGTCTTGGCAAGGGTCTCCCTTGGTCTGCGCTGCAGCCAGCCTGCAGCACGGTGGTATAGCACCCATGAGGCCACCTGCATGGGGTGCAGGAGACGATTTCACTCTCAGATTTGCTGCTAGAACCAGCACTAATGCTGCTTTTTAGGTATGAATGCTTCTGATATGCTGGTGAATTAGTCCCGCTCCTGCTGGGCTTGGTTCCTCCAAAGGCCAAATCTGCCCCAAAGAGTCGAGGTGGAGGAAGAGGCACAAAGATGCAGCTAAAAGATGCTGCAGGATGCCCTGCTGAGAGGTCATTCAGCTTCTGAAAGGGGAAGCTCACACACTCCCAGGCCAATCAGATAAGAACAAAAATCAAATTAAATGTTCTAAGGATGTTTTATCAAGTTTCATAAAAGCAGATAAAAAACCCCATCTAATTCTGAAGATAAGTGCCAAGTGCTGCCTGTGATTCACCATCCCAGCACTGAAGTAACAGAAATGAATAACAGTCCTGCAGCTCTGGACTGCAGCTGATTTTAGGTGTTTTCTATAAATCTGCTTTTAAACAATTGTGTTTGGAACCTATTTTTCAAATATTGATGGTTATGTGTCTTGCAGTGGAAGAGAAGACAATCCACTTTAAAACCCCTGTTTAAGCTGGTCAGTTCACAGTTTTGCTCTCCATTGAGCAGACCTAGAGCTGCTTAGCTGTGTATCCTAGATGTTGAATTCCTAAAAGTCAATGAAGAGTTGCTTTCAGCTCTTCACAAATACGATTCCTGTGGTTATTATTGGATGTGGGCTGGCCTAATAGTAACCTGAAGGGAGCAGGACCAGACTGCAACTGCAAAATGGGAAGATACTTGATCTGGCTGAGCCAAGTGAGGAGGAGGAGGAAGATCAGGGTGCTTAGGACACCAGGTTGAGGAGATGCTGCAGTGGTGTCATTCCAAAGGACGACTTACACCACCCTATGTATTGCCCTGGGTCAGCTCACCTAGGGTTGTTTTGGCACTGGGAGTCCTAAGGTTTTGGGGAGGCTGTGGTAAATGCCTCCCTGTGGCATAGCTGCTGCCTAGCTGCCCTGGGGGAAGCTCTCCGGGGTGGTTATCCCCCGTGCTGGCACGACAACAGCTTTGCAAAAAGAGCTGCTTCTTCGAGAGGTGAGACAGGTCCTAGGGGATGGAGAGAGATTCCTAAATTTCATAAAGCCTTTGGCTGGAAATAGTTTTTGCTGGTCACAATAATGATGTTTACAAAGAAAGGAAAGAAACAAGAAGCTCTATTGTCAGATGTTTGCCGATTCCCCCTGAATGCACTACGGGAGTTACACAGGGACATTTCATCCTTGAGCAAACATTACCCTTGTAGTGCAGCCAAAGTCACTGGCTTGCATGAATTAACTGTCATGTCAGCTCTGGTCAGGGGAGTGATGTGAACTTAAGCACCTGACTTCTCTGATGATCTCTACATTTTGCCTTCATGCCTGAGTGTATTTTGCCCTTTTGTGCCGCCTCCTCTCCACCTCCCCATTGCTGTTTAGAACTGCATGTTGTCCTCACTCATAGGCAGACGGTATGGACCGCACGGGCCAAACCCAGGGGCAGAGGCCATGAAACATGAGAAGGAGCTCTGGGACTCTCTGACGATCAAAATAAATGATCTGACTATGAAGGCAGGCAGGGATTTAAAAAAGCTGGGCTCAGATTTTGCTTTGTAGGAGCTGTCTCTGTGATGCTTCAGCTTTCGCTGTGCCTTTGCTGCCATTTTGTACAGATGTGACAGTAACACTCCTATGCATGCCTGGCTTTCCTGTGCCTGGACCCAGTGATGCTCACAGCCTGGAAGGGTGAGGCTTCACACTGCAGCTGGACCTATCCAACTCCTTCCCAGGCATTTTGAGTCTTGCCTTCTGCCAGTCTGAATGCTCATTTGCCATCCTCCGTAAGCCAGTTCAGCTCAATAACCCGGCAGTAAGGGAGAGTCTGGGAGAGGGAAAAAGATGTTTTCTGCTAATTTAGTGAGTTGAAAGAAGAAGGGAGATCTCCCAGGACAGAGTAGGATTTCCCCTTTCAGCAACTAACTTACAGCTGAGGAGATCTGAGGTGTCACACAACAGCACGTTGTCCCAGACAGCAGAACAGGGGCCCTCCTGTCACCATCACCTCTCTCTGCACCACTGTTTGCCCGTCCTGGGCATTGCGCTTCTGAGAGCAGCATCTGACCAAGGTATTTGTTTCGGTCACTCATCTCTGCATGCCTCTCACCCTTACCCCCTCCCCTGCAACCCCAAGTCTTTTTGCACTTACTAATAAAAGCATGGTGTGAACTTCGAAGGGGTTCTTGCTGTGTTAGCAAACAGGGCTCTAAACAAGAAGCCACAGGGCAGGCACCTGTCTGAAAATTAAAGGTAGGAAGCAGATACAGGGAGGAAAAATGAAATGGTTCTCCTCCCAGCACAGCACAGGGCTGTTCCTGGGAGAGCACTTGCCCAGGAGGAAAAGCCACTCAGACATCTTCTGTAGGATTTTTCAACAAGGCTCCTTCCTTCCAGCATGTGGTAGTTAAAGGTGGCTGATCAAACCAGGGCAGCTTGCCCATGCACAGGCATGCTGAAACCCCATCTTCCCAGGTCCAAGGGCTCCTCCACCCCAGGGATTCTCCCCATCACATGGTGGCTATTCCAGTGCACAGAAGGCTCTGAGCTCTGACCACCCTTCATCTCCTAAATTGCAAGAACCTGATGTAATTCAGAGCAATCTCAGATTGCATTAGTCTTGCCTCAGAGTCCAGCCCAGCTTATTAGCTCCAAGGAAGGTAAGAAGTCACATTTCTATCCCCTCTATTTTCTTCGCTTTATCAACACACTTCAAGTGCAGATGAAATTCTGCTCAGAAAATATTTTAATATAACAGTATGTATATATATATTTGTTTATTTCCTAGGTTTTTATTATTACTTTGTGCCTTTTCACAAATAAGGAAGGAGTATGCTGTCAAGTGCTGCCAATTGCACTAATGTAGGAAGCAAGGAGTGTTGAATTTTCCCCAGGTTGATACTTGGGAACAAATTCCCTTCAGCTGGAAGAGGCAGCCCTCTGCCCATGGTAGGCCAGTGGCCAGGCATATAATTGATGTTTAGGCTATGCAGGGCCTTCTCTGAAAAGAGAAGGTGAAAAAATTAGGGTTTCCTCCTGTCTGTAGATGTCGTGTTTCAAGAATGGCCATGAAGTCGATGTTCATATCAATATTTGTGACTAACCAGAGTCCATTAAAAAACCAAACATTTAAAAGAAGTCTATTTAAAAAACATTTAAACTCACTGGGTGTGAGTGCTAGCAGGCGATGGTGTGTGCCGGGAGCTGCTCAGGCGGCAGGCAGAGGGGGACCCTTCACCGGGGTGGCCTTGGCACGGATCCTCCCCGTCTTCTTGCCTGCAGCGTCACGCCAAGGGGTGAAAGATGGCATTTTCAGGCAAAACTTAACCTTCCCTCACACCACTGGGATTTGGGCCACCTCCATTTTCTTTATTCCTGGTGAGTAGGAGAGACAGAGGGAGAGGAGCCTCTCACGCCTTTGAGGAGGATGCTTCCTGTGTGTTACAGCCGAGGCTTTGTTGTGCAGTGGCCTTCGTCAGCGTGGCCCCAAACGCCCAGCGACGTGCTGGGGATGTTCGAGGGTTTTGTGGGGGGAGCGCGCCTGCACGGCTCTCCATGGCAGAGGCCCCCACGATTCTCCTAGAGAAGCTGGCGGCTCACGGCTTAGACAGGTACGCTCTTTGCTGGGTAAAAAACTGGCTGGACGGCCGAGCCCAGAGAGTTGTGGTGAACGGAGTTAAATCCAGTTGGCGGCCGGTCACGAGCGGTGTTCCCCAGGGCTCAGTTTTGGGGCCGGTCCTGTTCACTATCTTTATCAACCATCCGGATGAGGGGATCGAGTGCTCTCTCAGCA
>NW_009231042.1:0-31515 GCF_000690835.1 Fulmarus glacialis | reverse complement strand
GGTGTAGGGCGGGGGGCGGAACACCGCCTTTCCCCCGCGGAGCCGAGCTCCGAGACTAGCTCGAGGCCAGTTCCTGGCAGCAGTCGCTCTGCCAGGCGGGGGACGGGCCCCGTGCCTAGGTAGCCCGTGTTGGGGGCTGTGTCCCACTCATCCCAGTGGCACGTTAACTCGGGAGCCTAATGGTGGCAGAGCGCCTGCTTCTCCCACTTTGTTTCAGCCGAATCTTCTAAGCGAGTCAGTGAGACAAACATCGTAGCTTCATGTCCGCTCCTCCTTGCCCCCCCCCAGCTAATCCCCGATCTGGTGAATAGATGAGGCATGTTCTGCCATGGTAAGGAGATAAGTTCTTGACATCTGTCGCTAGATTTATAAACACCATTATTTTTAGTGGTGAAAGCAGAACGTGAGCTTTCCTCAAGGAACAAGTTGAAACTGAGGAGATGTTTAATATACTGAGTTTAAAAAGAAGGGAACATGAAGCACTGAGATTGTTAGAGGTTTTTGGTTTTAGTCATGGACCACTGCATGCATGAAGGGTTTTATAGATGCCAAAGAAACCCAGGAAAGAGGAGAGTTTCCATGTTAATAACAATAATTCAAATAATAATAACGATGCCTCAATAACTCTATCTTTCACTGTTAAATCATTCACTTAAATGGGAGCTTTGTGTAAACACAGCATGATTTAAACTCATAATGTAAGTGATGTAATGGAACCTGAGCATAATATAGCAATTGACTGCTCAGTATGTGTTTTTGTTTTATCAGGCTCTAACCATTCAGTGACGACACAAATTGGTTTGACCTCTCCCTTCCTCCTCACAATTACTTGGCTGAAGGTAGTTTCTAAGTTTGGAAATTCCAGTTTTTATCACCTCAGCTGGAAATCTTCGACCTCAATGTTTGCATCATGCAGCCATTGCACAGTATTTGCAATGCAGGTGCACTTTAAAATCTTCTTTGTTGTTCTCTGTGCTCAGTTTTCTGCAATTTTTGACATCTTGGACATTTAGCCAGAGTTCAGTCCATCTCCCTCTAGGATTTAGTTTTGTTGGCCTCACATTTCAGTATGAGCTAATTTTTGCATATTCCACAGAGTTTGAGAAACTGATAGCAATAAAGGAGCAATCCAGATGCAGTTCGTTCTGATTAAAATACAAAATACGTTCATTTACACAAAGAAATTTTGGATTTTGTTAAATGGAGGGAGAAAAAAAGGGCAGGGGGAAGAAAAGCTGGTAACACTGAGTCAACAGAACAGCCAAAATAAGGCACAAAACAGTTTGGATATTTCATGACAGGGAAAAATTTGCATGCTAGCTATGATTAGCCTTTTCATGAGACCATGAAAATGTTGGAAGAGTCTTAGCATGACCCTGTACACATACTGATTCAGGGGTCTTCAAGAAATCCTGGCCCAACTTCTACAGCCCTTTGAGTATCTAAATACTGTATTACTTCTTAATAGGTATTCCAGAACCCTTTCGTTGGAAGAGTGGCTGAGTCATAGTTAAGGTATCATTAATACTGTGGTTTGCAGCCATTCAATACTTCCTAGTGCGCAGAGAAGCCAAGAATGATTATTCCCTGTCTTCAACACCTGCACTTAATCATGCCCTGAAATCACACAGTTTAAAAAATCATTAGTTGCAGAAAAGGTGTGACTGGTGGTTGACAAAATGCACATGCAGTCACTCCTATTCTCCCTCTCTTGTTCCCTTCATCTTTTCTTGGCCAGTAATCGTACCCCTTCCCTTCTCAGCGTGTGGAAGGGAAGCTCCATTGCTGAAGTCAACCTACTCTTTGTATTGATTTTAATAGCAGTTTGGATCATGCCTAAAAAGTATCAAAGACATTATTTTGGTCATCAGTGTTTATGGTTCAGATCAGGAGCGCACCTCTGAAACTAAGCTCTCGATTGTCCTGATCTACTCTGCTTTGATGTGCATTATAGAGTGGTCTTGGAACAGGCAAACTGGATTTGTGTAGGATGGGACACTGAGATGCGCTGCAGGAGTGCACCTCAGGCACTTCCACTGCTAATGGGCGTTCTGTCTGTGGGACCAGACTAGAGCTAGTCCAAAATAACCTCCCCCCTGTAATACATATAGTGCAGTTGCCAGGACCTTGATACCAACTGTTTCACTCTATGGAAATGCCACTTTTGCACCATGCTGCTTGTTAATGCACATGGCCTTTGTCCTTTTGATCTCCCTTTAGAGCTATCTAGTTTAAGACAACAAATGTCATTTTATTTTGAAGTTTTGTCCCGTGGCCCAAGCTGCATATCATAATGCAATAAAAACCAGTTTATAATATACCCCTCATCCTCTGTTTATGAAATGTCCCCGGGCACCTTGCCTAAACCAAGTGGAAAAAATGAGCTCTTTAACCCAAAACTAACAAATATTTCCATGAAAATGCTTTACATTACATTAATAATTCCTATTCAATTGCTAGCAAGTGACCATAGTGAGAGCATCTCTGTAGCACCTGTGACGTTCTAGGGCGTGACTCTGGCTCTTCTGTGTAAGAGAGCAACTGGTCAGAGGAGAGTAGGTATTGCAACTATTCCACTCCATTGACAGCATAGGAACTTAGGGTTGGGCAGCCCAAGGTAGCAGCAAGTTTGAATTGCTCACTGCTCGCTGGTGCTTAAATGCTACAGTGGGCACCTAAAACCACATAGACAGTGTAGTATACATTTGCAATGTGGCCCCAAGGATGTATGTTTTGTTTTGCCCTTTGTTATGTATTAGCATATGTGCCAGTACAGCTCTGCACGTAAAATACTTGCAGAGAAAAATTACGAACTGTAATTAAGCAGAGATGTAATTAATCATGTGCTAGTAGTATTTGCATTATGTACCATAATACAACTACGAAATCAACTGATACTGACAAGGATTTCATTTATTTTAAAAAGCTAAAGATACGGTGGACATGTCAGACAAAACATGTCCAGATCTTTGGGAAAAACATTGATGTGCAACTTCCCTTCCCAGGGAACAAAAAATACTTGTTCCCTTTACTTTAGCACACATTTTATAGCACACAATATATATCTAAAGTATGCATAATTTAAGACTGTAATTTTATCTTGGATTTCTGTTGATATGAACCACGTTCTTTGGAAAACCACTTTATCATGCATAAAACATCTATTCTTCCTTCAAGATTTCAATAAATCTTCCAGGGTGAGAAAGACTTCATTTTTCTAAGGGACAAAATAGAAAGGGAACAAAACCACTTGCTGGTTTTTGAGGACACCCTCCTATTTCAGCCCAGAATTGATTAGCCTGGCATCTGCTGGGTCTGTGGGTGTGTGGCCCTCTGTGTTGTGAAGTATTGCTGAACTGAAATCAATACAGGGAGGTAGGATTTCCTGGTATTACGGGTAATTTCTTCTCTTTTATGCTGGCGGCACAACTGTATTAGAATTTATTAGACAAGGTTTTATTACCAATGCATAAGGACGCATGAAATGTATTTGTGATTTAATGGAGTTTCTAAGTAGCAGGACTGAAGGAAAGAAACCACCCAGCTCAAATCCACCATGTATTCTGGGGAGAATCACCCCCCCAACAAAAGGAAAGAGCTAGAAGCTTTCACCTGCCTCCAATTTGTACCAGTTGTGAGAAATCATAAGTAACAATGAGTGAAGAATATGGTAAACTATTGCTTGGCTAATTATCAACATACTCATATTTCCCAATTTTGTAACTCTGTGTGCTTTTGTGTGTGTTTGTGTAAGGATAGTCAGGTTTTAGGGACATACTATGCTTGAGCTATATAACTGGCATGCCCAAGTACAGACTTGGTACATTAGCTCCCACTTTACGCAACTGAGATGGCTGCCTTGAGAGGGTGGTGCAGGTATTAGTGGGTTGAATCTCCCTCTGAGTGTGCCTGTTTCTCTTCAAAAACTAGCAGGAGAATCTGATGTGACAAAGCTTATTTTGGTGCCTGCTGTTAGGCAGTACAACTCCAGGTTTTAGGGGACAGCCTACTGAATTGGGATTCAGGTAATCTTAATTCCACTCTGTACTGGTTTTGGCTTGGATAAAGTTAATTTTCTTCATAGTAGCTGGTATGGGGCTATGTTTTGGATTTGTGTTGAAAACAGTGTTGATAACACAGGGATGTTTTAGTTACTGCTGAGCAGAGCTTACACAGAGCCAAGGCCTTTTCTGCTGCCCACACCACCCCAGCGGCAAGTGGGCTGGGGGTGCACAGGAAGCTGGGAGGGGACACAGCTGGGACAGCTGACCCCAACTGACCAAAGGGATATCCCATACCGTATGACATCATGCTCAGCATATAAAGCTGGGGGAAAAAGAAAGAAGGGGGGGATGTTTGGAGTGATGGTGTTTGTCTTCCCAAGTAACTATTATACATGATGGAGCCCTGCTTTCCTGGAGATGGCTAAACGCCTGCCTGCTGATGGGAAGTACTGAATTAATTCCTTATTCCTTATTTTGCTTGTGTGTGTGGCTTTTGCTTTATCTATTAAACTGTCTTTATCTCAATCCACGAGTTTTCTCACTTTTACCCTTCTGATTCTATCCCCCATCCCAGCAGGGGGAGTGGGTGAGTGGCTGTGTGGTGCTTAGTTGCTATCTGGGGTTAAACCACGACATACTCTCACAGTGTCACTAATCTGCTTTGATCTTGGCCAGTCCGCTTTTCCCATCCCAACTTTCACCTGCCTTTTATATTTAGAGGTTAAGCTCTACAAGGTAGGAATAGTCTTTCTTACTCTATGCTTTTGCAGCACATACAACCCAGGGAATATTTTTGTGATGTGCACAGGTAAACATCAGCTATTCTCAAAATAAAGCAATCCAGTCCGGATCTTGAACACTACAAATCAACACACACATACAAAGGTTGTGTGGGCAGTTGCTGCTACTACTCTTGCTCAGTGCAAGGATATCGTAATCTGTCAGATGACAGAGGAGCTTCCCATCATCTGTGACTGCCTCCAAACCTGTCACACATGTCCCCTTACACTTGCAAACAGATACATACTCCCTAAAAAGAAGACAGTGGGATTACTGTAATAAACTGTTGGGTAATAAGATACTTGCATTTGCTTAGCTCTATTAGCTGTCCAAATGACATTATTCTCAGTACTCCATCTGAGCTAGTCATGGTGCTTAGCACTCATAGCTTTCTTACTATTTTGAAAAGATAATCCATCCCCAAATGCTTTGTGCCTATAAAGAAAGTGCAGTGAAGTGACCTTAATAACAATGAATCCAAGAGTAATGATGAGTTTGCAGTCATTTGTCTTATCATTCAACAGAGCTAGGAGAAATTGCAGCATTCTAGTAGGTGACTAGGAATCTGGAAATCCGAGATTTGAGGGTTACAGCACAATTGGTTTATGAGATATTAGAATAGACAAAAACATTATTAAGGAATTACCAAATGTCTAAAAATATACAGGCACTAAAATGTATAATACAATGTTTATTGCATGTATTTTTAATAAGTCTTCATATTTTAATTAGTTTTGGTTTTAAAACATAAGATATGAAAAACAGTATCAAATTGCTTAACCAATATAGAATGATGTAAAATACGTAGCTTATATGGGGTACCTGTCTACATGGCACTGGTGTAACATCTTTAACTGGTGTTTGTTGGGATTGAGCTCCTTTATGGTATTGTCTTTCCTGAAAAATGTGTCCTTCCCACATACTATTTTACTGAAATCAGTATTTGTCACTGAGTGCTGTTTCTTTTTCAGTCTGCATGTTATATAACCCATATCCTGGTATATATTCAATCAGAACACTTAAGCCTAACAATCATCTCCAAACCAATATTAGTTTAAAATAGCTCAAAGTAGACCTAAAGTCATTTCACTTTTCTGTCATGAAAATAACACAAAAAAAATTGTAAATTTTTTTTTCTAATCTTAGAGTTGTCTATATAAGTATTTCTCTCATCTTTTCCTTTTTATATCTTTTCTGCTTTCCATATCCTTCCTTTTCTATTGTTCCTGTTTTTCATATTTTATATGGTTTCATACTTACTTCATGGTTTTTACATGTCTTTAGAGCCTTTCCTCTTGTGTTTCTCTAGTAAGTTTCCCCATCTCTTTCCTTCTTTCTTTGAAGGTTTCCTTCTTACTTCTGATGGGAATGCACTATAGTGGAGTTGGGTAAACTGCAGTTTGGTTTCTAGTCCTGCAGCTGTGGCCAGCTTCAGGAATCACTTCCTCTCCCCATCCCTCTGTTTCCCAATCTGGAAAAACAAGATAATTAAGCTGGCCTCCTGTGTGGATAGCTTTGAGACATACTGGTGGAAAGCTCCTTTAAGCACAATCATTCTCTTTTTCTATTTCACCTCTTCTTTACCTCAGTTACCTCCTCAATGCTCATTATGATTTTCAGCTCCTCAACTAACTCTTAGCTCCCATTCTTCTCCCCGCCCCCCCTTCTAATAGTAACGTTTTCAATGTGGACCTTCAACATATCACGGTTATTACTTATAATATGGCCAGATTATGTGGCCACTGCATTCACTTTATCTCTATCTTGAAGGAGAGCTGTTGCAGCTCTGAAGTGATGGGTTCCATTGATTTCAGCTGACATTGATTTCAGCTGTCTGTAACGAACATGAATGATGGTACAACACCTGATTTTAGTTACAAAAATGATCAGAAGAGTCTTAGAAAGATGGGAGATACGGGATAAGCAACAAATGTTCAGTTATGAACACCAGTTATGTGTCCTATGAAAACTTGTAAAGGGAAAATGTGCGCATGTGAAGTCAGCCCTCCCACGTTCATTCATGAAGTTATTTAAATCACGGTCGCTTGTGCCTAGTACCTTTGGAAAAAGACTTAGACAATAAGTACTTGGAGATTATAATGCTAATGTCAAGCAGAAATTGAATGTTAGCCATATCTTGGCTATGTTCCGAGGAAAAGATATGCCCTGTCAGTGTCAATGCATTTCTACATCCATGACCATTTGCTACGAACTTATTTTTTTGATGTCTGTCTATACAGCCTTTGGCATTGGAGGATCTTAATCACTTTCAGTGAAGGAGTAGGAAACAGTAAAAGCCTGCCAGTGTTAAGTGCCTCAGACTATAGTGCCAGAAGTGCTATTCAGTAAGTTGTGAAGTAAAACTGGTTCAGTCTATATGGATGTAGTGAAATAAAATGCAGACACCAACATTCTGATGTTACTCTCAGGGACAAAATACTTACTCTCCATAACTGTGGAGATGATGTAGAGAGTGAAGGAAAGATGACAAAACTTATTGTAGTATTTATGGGTTGTAAAGCCATAAACTATAGACTATATCAGATTAGGCTATGGTTCAAAAAAGCTAAGCAGCACTGGGCTTAGCCTACCTTAGATGGAAGAGCAGCTAGGATAGATAAAGGAATTGTTTGAATGTTCACCATTTTTGATAAACATTGATTCACATTCCAGTTACATGCCCATTTTATAGCTGTATCACTCTAAAATCCCATGGCACTTTGTGAAAGAACCAATATTACCTCTGATCTCCTGACCAGGTATCAATTCAGATAATGACAGTGACACCTCTTACACATTCTGCAGTTCTAACTGGAACCACTGGTTTTCACTGACTGCCCCAGGCCCCAATTCTGTTTTTAGACTTACTGTGGGCTGTTATGTAGCTGCTGTTTTCTCTGATCAACAGTTCAGCTGAGGGCTTCTGAAAAGATGCAATTCCAAGAAAGTGCTGGAAGCAGGCCAGTGAAGATATTGCTGGTGATTTATTTTGATTTTTATTCTTTAGATGAAAAAAAATCAGGACTGGATATAAGATTAATAGAAAAACAGCAACCCCCAGCCCCCCAAAAGAAACCAGAAACAAAAAAATACACCAATGTTGCACTGAATATGGAATTCCTGGAATCTCTTCCAAACTGCTCTCATTAAAATGTATCAACAGTATGCAAAGTTTTCCCTTGTTCTGTATTAAGTCTAGAGTACCCCCACTGAAACAAATAGTTTACTTGAATTCATGCAAGAATATGAATCGAAAATACGTTGATCCTTTCTCAGAAAAACAAAGTACCATTCAATGAAATGGAAAAATCATCAGAAATGGTGTATGAAATTATGAAATTGAATGAAATTAATTGGTATGAAATTACAAAAATGTTATTTTCGTATGAATCATAATGTTCCCAGGGCATGCATTGTGAAGCGTATTACGGAGTCAGGAATTTAGCAAGGTGCAGAAAACCATGACAAAAATGAACAAAGTAGTAATAATAATTACTTTCTCAAAAGGTCCCTAAAGAAGCATACCAGCTTTAACCCTTTAAAAGGGGTAAGATAACCTCCAATTATTTGAGAGTAAGAGAAGATTTTCTCTGGGGACAACTTATTTTGTAACTGTGCACATGAAAGTTTCTTTCAGCAGCAGTTTTTGCTGAACACACAGAGAGTACTCTAGAGCAGGTGGGCATGCAGGATTCATGCTGTAATTCCTATTATCTTTTATACTGATGATAATGCTTGGCCAGTTGCTTCCCCCCCCCTCCCCCGCCCCGCCCCATGAACTGACCCAGTTAAACATTTGTGTATCTAATATCCTGAAATGCTATAAGTAGAACATTTTTAATTATTCAACCCTCTTAACTCTTCTCTTGAGTGTGGTAATTTGATATGACAGTTCTGAATACTGGAACAACACTTTGATCCGAGGAGCTTTTTGACAATGCTTAAGCTGCTGTTTCTCATGTATGATCTTAGTCAATGTTACAATTTTATGTAGGTATGAAGGCTACTACTTGTCTTGAAATATTTGTCTTGTTATGAAAATCTGGCACTATCCCTATCCTGGAAAAATGATGCAAATTCATCTACCTAAATACATACATTTGAGCACAATGGAAAATGTTATTTTGTGTTTAAAAATTAAAGTGAATTTTAGGCTTATCAGCTATGCTGGACTGTGACTACTTAAACTTCAAGTCCTCTGTTTATTTGCAGAACAGCTGTTGTGCAAACAAGGTAAGCAGTGGTATATTTCCCTCCATTATTTTGGAAGTGTTCTCTTCATGAGGGCCAGCAAATAATTTACTTTGCTGCTTATTCAGGACAGGACTAAACCACTGGAGTCAGTATCAAGATCATAGACTCCAATGAGCTCTGGATCAGGGCAAACATGAAAATTACCACAAAAATATTAAACACTACCAAGTTGTGGTATGTCATATATGCACACGCCCATTCACATGATCTGGACTGAGACAACCTACTTACTTTACACGGGCCGTAGTACACGTTCTTGCCCAGCAGAAAACACTTCAATACATTGTTCAAGCAAAGCTAAGCAAAGATGCCTCTCTAGAAATGCTAAAAACATGTTTTTAAATGAGCGCACCAAGTCACAGGTAAAGCTCATGGTTATACCTATAGTCACTTCTAATGTCAGTTTTAAAAATAAATGAATATTTAATAGCACAAGCCAAGCTAATAATTTTAAGGAAGTGTGATCTACCACAAGTGTGGAATCACATCATCAATTTACCTGATCACCTTTCACTTCCTTTATAAAAGCTGAAATGCAAACATATTTAACTCTTTCAGCTGCATTGACTTTCCCTAAGTAATATGCTTGACACCTGTTTGTTTGGAGACAAATACTACTTTTTGGTGCATACCTTATACTTCTCCTGGGATTCCTAGGTCCGAACATAGTTTTCTCTGTAATCTTAGTGAGGTCACTGGGCTATTTACTTTCCATTCAGGTACCTACATACAAGTGCAAGATCATCTCCTTTTCGTGTTATGAGATTATTTCAGGCACTGCAGCATGACTGATGACAGCTGAAAACAGAAAGTATGCTGTAAGACATCTTGAAATGCAGCCACACAGGGTTTATGTAGGAGACATGCTCCTCTTGCTGTAGACCTGGCATTCCCCAGTGACCAAGTTTCAAGCTAGTGCCTATACAAAGGTCCAGGATTAAACCTTGAACCTCACACTGCCATTGTGCACTGATTCCTAGCATACAGACTAGCAACAGGAGGTGGCCACAAAAGGATGCACAAATACGATGCAAACATTATAGTTAGCCACAGTGTCTTCCCCCCTCCCCCTTCCACCGCTGAGCTAGACTAAAAGCTCCCTTACGGAGTGCTTCCCTGTTTTGCTGAGTGATTGTTGTTATCGTACCTCCCCTGCCTTTCTCCCTGAGTTAAATTCAGTCTTTTCCTGAGAGTGCTACACCTTCTGAAAAGATGGGGACAGACATTATGCCTTCTCCTTAGGACTTAGATGTGGAAGAACATGACTGACAGGATACCTTACCCCTTCTAAAAATTAGCAGAGTTGAGAAGTGATGTTGCTGTGCTTACCAAGCTTCTCAAGTTCAAACACTAACCCCTGGGGACCAGTTTTGTGAGGGAGCAAGCCTTCTGCCTTGCACAGCACCTGTGGGTGCAGGTGCTACAAGTGGGAGCCCTGGTTTCTTGTGGTGTGGATGGAGATAGAGGTACAGGGTAGGCTGCAGCCCTCCTGTAGGCATCAAGGCATGGGTGAGTGGGAACATTTGTGGGGGCATGTTCCCCATGCAAGAGCTGGTTGGGGTCCCTTTCTCCAGCTGGTTGAGGTGGCCTGATTTATAGAGGACTGTGGTTTCTGCTTTCTCATCCTCCCAGCAGGAGGAAGAAGCTGCTAGACCCCACCCACCATCCCCCTTGGTGTATGCAAAGGGTATAGAGGTCCCTCTCCTAGTCTGTCTCCCTCCCCCCCTGCAGTGCTGCTAGCTCAAAGGGGACAATTCTCTGTGGCTGTTGTGCCTTCTAGGTCAAAGAAGTTCTTTGCAATGTTTCTTCTGGTGCTAAGGGACAGAGCAGAGTGGGTGGCATATTGCAGGGACTGAATTTCCTCTTATTAATCAGTCTGGAGTCTTCCTGCCTGTCTTAGGCTGATGTATTAGGAAGTTCACTCCAGGTTTATTCCTGATGGAATTAGTGGTTATGGATGCACCACGTCTCAGCAAAAAACTTTCTTTGAGCCTCTGGATTCTGTGTAAGGCCAGAAAGAATATTTGTAAGGACACTGATGATGGGCTGAAAATGTTCCTTCTCCTGGCCCCATTCTCCTTCCTTGCCATCCCAATGAGAAAAACAAAAAGTCGTAACTCTGCATTGAGATTATCCCTCTGCAAAATCATAGAATAGTTTGGGTTGGAAGGGACCTTTAAAGGTCATCTAGTCCAACCCCCCTGCAATAGGGGGGGAAGCAGGACATCTTCAACCAGATCAGGTTGCACAGAGCCCTGTCCAACCTGATCTTGAATATTTCCAGGGATGGGGCATCTACCATCTCTCTGGGCAACCTGTTCCAGTGTTTTACCACCCTCATTGTAAAAAAATATCTCTAATTTTTTATCTCTAATCAAAGTTAGCTTTAATGAGCTTTAGGTGGGTGTAGAAATCTGGATGCCTGAAACCCATGGCAAGGCCTTGGTATTTATTAAGAATACACATATGAGATTGTGCATAGGTAAAGAAAGCCTAGTTGTTTAACAAGCTGAAGATTGGGCTACATCTCTGTATTTATTACTGAGAATACTTGCCTATACAAAATCTCCCCCCACCCTTTTTCTGTCAGAAGTCTTACAAAAATTAGATATTTGTATGCAAAATTGAACTAAACCATTTTTTTTCCTGCATCCTCTTTTGAATCATCACACACCTATGACCTTAGCAAGTTTTTATATTTTCTCTCCTCCAACTTTTCTTGTTGCCAATGTAAATACATGCCATTATATTTAGAACATTTTGACATGTCTTGCAGGTGCTGTGACAGCTATTTCTACAAATGCTTTAATGGAACAGCTGCATTTAAAATACCAGCAAAAACCATGGACTGAAACTCTGAAACTTGTCCATTTTTGCATGGTAAGATTCTCAGATTAGGTGTATGTGGTGTAAGAGCAGATTGCCAAGATGGTTCAAAAACTGCTTGACTTTAAAAAACCCAAAAAACCTCCAAAAACTGGTGCATATTATAGCCTGGCTCCTGATTTTTCTTAAAACAGTGGATAAAAAAAGTTTCCTGCATTATTTTAACACTTTAGAGGTTGTTTCTTGCATTATTTTAACTCTTCAGGAGTTAGCGCTGATTGTCTAATACTTTAGGTTATTTTCCATTCATTATCATTAGCACATTCATAGTATGTAAACACAGTTTTTTGCCCATAGGACTGGGAGAAATGATTGTTTTTCAGAAACTGGCCTGAAACATGCTCTCTAGACTCTCTCCTGCGGTGATATACCTGAAGTCATTGCATGCTTCTCACCCTTCCAGTAGCTAATTAAACTTAAGAATCATCTTTGTAAAAAGCAGATTAGCACAACTGCTCTGAGCTTAGTATAAAAAGTCCCATTTGTTTCCATGTTTCTTTTTATTAATGCTTAACTAAAGCCCTACTCTGAAAACAATGTCCTGAGTTTGAACATAGTGAAAACTTTTCAGCAGTGAATGTTCTTTGTGAATTGAAGTGTGAAGTATGAGAAGTTTTCAGACAAGAGCTAGAAGAGAAGCTGGAAGAGTTTGCTTGCTACTTAAGTTAATACCTTCAGCTGGAACTTGCACCCTGTGTCTAACCAAGTACACCTGTGGCGCTTACTGATCTCTCCTTTTCACTTGGGCAGATTCCTCCTAAAATAAAAATCTAAGTATTTTCTTAGTTGATCTCTAGTATCACGGTGAAATTAGCTGACATAGCTTGTGTTCAGCTCAAAAGAAGAGGGAATGGAAAGCCGCTCCCTGCTCCAAAGGCCTTCTATGTATAATTACTGCACAATAGGGTCTTCACGAATCCAGTCAGTGCTGCCACTTTAGAGATAGCTATAATCATAGGTCACTTCTATGTCTTAGAAATAAGTAGTGTTTTGTTGTACTGGGCATCAGTGTTCTGTGTCTTGCATGCAGCGATATTCCTCTTTGGCTAGTAATTTAAGGAGTCTTTCTCTGTCTCTTGTTTTCACAAATGTGCTAGGATAAGCCACTTCAAAGGCCTGTCAGTAATGCTCCAGATGGTCCATTGCTCTCTTGCATGGAGAAGATACAGAGGACGTTAAATGGTAACAAGCTGTCAGATAACTCAAAGTGTATTTTTTAATATTCTATGGAGACTACCCATCCTTCTCTATTGGTGATGTTCTGCACAAAGGGGTCAAATGTACAAACACAGAGGTGGATATGACACAAGAGACTTGTGACTCATCTTTGGGCTAAGCCTTCAGGCTACAGCTATTCTCAAAGTCTGAGAATAAGCTCTACCCAACACAGCACTCGTTAATCATAGGGTAATAGTTGTCATTAACAACAAGAAGTCATGCAAGAGATACTATTTTCTCATTACCTAAATCATACCCTTTAAAGCAGGATAATACTGGTTCTACTTCTTGATCCTTGCAGCTTGATTAAATAACTTTTTTTTTTTTTTTGCAGCTAAATCATTGTTTTCTGTGATGAACAGATTGGAATCTTTATCCAAACAAAAAGGGTAAGTTTGTTTATGAATAAATGCAAATGAGCAAGCATGGCCCCAAGTCCAGTGAGGAATACCATCTGGATGGCTTGTCAACAACATTTTTTTTAGTTCGGTGTTCTAATGGAGTGTATTACTTGGAATGGGCATAACTGCCTATTTTGATTAGCCCTTTCTGGAGGAGGTTGTTGGGTGAAGAGAGGACATGCACGCCTAGGTCCCAAGGCTACAGACTGAGGTAAATAGTTTTCAGCAAACCAACAGGATAATGCAAAGAGCAGAGCACAAATATATTGCCTGGTTGGATAGCTTTCAGAAGCTGAGCCAAGAAAGAGTTATTTTTGAAGCATCCCTGGCGCCTCTTCCCATGACCAAGTAAATTATACTCATTTCCTTTCTTCATGTGACAGAAGTTTTAGATATACAAGCCTTTTCTTTTTTTTTTTTTTTCTCTTTCCCCTCTCCTCAGGCTTAACGCTCATGTCAGCCCCAGTGGGACTGCCTGCTACATAACATCAGACATGTTTTATATAGAAATTCAGCTGGAGAAGGATGGAAAGGTGATGGATGTAAAGTTGGCTCACTTTGGAGAAGCTCCTGTGGTAATGTTACTTTTCTCTCTCTCTCACCTCCGTGTAGTCTCCCACCTGGCCTCCAGCTGCCATGTCAGAAAGTCTTTGGCTTCCTTTTGGTCTTGTCCCACCTGCCGGCCTGTGCATGACACTAGCTACCTCTTTAGGTATCTGAATCTCTCACCTAAACTTACAACTTGGTTACAGATATTAAGTACTGTAGCACTAAATATTAAGGTAAAACTCAGCTGACATGCCCACCTTCCAAGAATTTCGTAGTACCCTGCATAAGTATTTGTATTCTCATACTTTGATGTTATCAATATACAGTAAATAACAGGGTCTTAAAATATTTTCCTGCCAAGGTGTAGTGCAATATATATTCCCAATGGATGTCTTGGAGCTGTTACCAGAGATTCTGTTTTTCCTTTTGCCTTCTTTAGGAGTATGTGCATTCCTACTAATGGGGATGTTTTTCTTGCAAAATTTCTCATTAAAATATTGGCAAAATATCACTCTGCAGTTCACATACCATGTTCTGTAGTTGTTCAGTGTTACAGACAATCCTTTAGATCAAAGATATAACAACAAGTTGGGGGGGGAGGCAGGAAGCATAAACTGATTTTTATCAGTAAGTATCCAAATTGCTACATTAATTTGGAGTTAATTTAGTCCCTTTTTTTCAGTTGCAGTCAGCCGAGGAATTTCAAGTTGTTCTGTTTAACCAGCACAGGGCTGTTGATCAGTGAGTGCTGGTCAATATTATTAGGATGGAAATGCATATCCAGAGAATTTTAGCACAGTAACTGCCAATAAAAGAAAAACTGGCAAAGATGCAATTTTTTTTCTGGAAAGAATTTATCAACAAACTATTTCTGTTGATTTTGTCCTCTTCCACAGAGCCTTTGTTCTTCTAATTGTTATATTTATGTTATGTTAACTATTGTAACATTAGTCTAGTTCTTGTTGGTTGGTTTTTTTTTTTAAGCTAACCATTCAGCTAATTAAAAGTAATGGGGAACAATCTTATCGTTACCTATGAAATG
Organism: Fulmarus glacialis; assembly: GCF_000690835.1. NCBI lineage: Eukaryota > Metazoa > Chordata > Aves > Procellariiformes > Procellariidae > Fulmarus > Fulmarus glacialis. The sequence goes on along the minus strand of NW_009231042.1, from coordinate 16,381 downwards.
CTTTTAAGAGACGTTTCACAAAGGATGGTAAGAAACATGAAACTCCTCTCTCTTATTCCTGTAGGTTTGTGATGACTTGGTGCAGCATCTAAGGTAAAGAATCATGTGCAGAGTCTTTTGTTGAATGGAAAGGAATTCCTGAGTCTTGTATTTCTCTGAATGTTGTGGAGAAGTCAAGGCTAGAATGGTTTCAGTATAAGAACCGAAGAAAAAAAAAGGAAAAAAGCACGAATCAGAGAACAATAATAGGAATCCAGAAAACAACAGAAGAACTGACACCTTTTTGAATGTTATTTTATGTGGGAAATTGGTTCCAGTGCTCCATATTGGAGGTTGGTTTGTTGTAACTATTATTACCTACTTCCAATTTGTAAATTCAAGGCTGAAACTGCAGCAAATATAATTTTGAAAAGATATTCCAGGCATTACTTATTTCTCAAGACATTCCATTGAAAACAGCTAAATTGCATCTGCTTCAATGGAGCGAGGGGAAAGACTAATCCCCAATACATTGGCTCTAGCTGCCAGTTGAACACAGCCTTTGAATACTGGCATTTGTGTTGATTGCAAGAATTATAGAACTACTTGGACCCGTAATTTTGGAAATGGACTGATGATGACAATTCAGAACTGGCAGATTTACAGATCCAAACCAGATAGTACTTTTCCCCTTCTCCTTCCATCAAATACTAAATAGTCTTTGTATTGTCCTTATGCAAATGTCTTAACTATATGTCCTTCAGGCTTTTGTCACAGCAATGAAAGCAAGGTGATATCACATGGCCTGTTTTTCTTTGCAAATGTGTAGGAGGAGATGTTACTTTAATTTTCCCATGTAGCAGTAGGGCGCTATATATATATATATATATATATGGTTTTTTATTACCACATTTTGTTCTGTCTGAATAGTTGCTGTTCTAGGTCAGGCCACCACCTTAAAAATCCATTTAGAAGTTCTCCAGCCAATATGATCAAGGTTCCAGGTTTTACTAATAATGAGTATATTTAAGAAATTGGATTCTTATTCAAATACGTTGGCAGAACAGTTGAAAGGGAAGGTAAAGAGAGAAAGAATAATCATTGACTTTGCATATTTCATCTCTCTTCTATGTGGACCTGTAATGCATCATCAGTTTTTCCAGCCCTCTCTTTCCTCAGAAATGAAGTTATATTAGCTTTATGGGTGTAAACAGCTATGTCTTAAAGCTTTAACTTGCATTTTCCTAGGTTTTTGACTCCCAGTGATGTTAACTGCCAGCAGTTTGGCTCTGAGCGATGGCATATAGTTTCCTTTGGCACTGTGGGTACTACTTGTCTGCCTTCCTGTTTTTGTTAGGATTTGGCATGAAGTGCAAGTATCCCTTCTACACCTCTTGGTGTAGTATTTTATTTGGTCATAACTTTTTCATATGTGTAATGTTTCCTGTGGGTCTCAAAGTAACTATAAAATCATGATGAACCAGCCAGCTAATGCATAGGCTGGTGCTATGTCTGTGCCTGTATGCCTGCTTCCCTCCCTTTTCCCTGCTTCCCCACTAGTCCAGTTGGAAAGGGTCATGGAAGAGCTGAGTGACTTGTTTAGTTTCTGTTTGGAAAGGATTTGTCCCAATGTGAAAGTCCAGGCAGGCTTATTTGGTCTCTCTGCTGATCTACATTGCAGCTACATCTGCACGGAAAGGGAAGGTATGTCTTCTCGAGTACAGCTCTCTGTGTGACTGCAGCACTAGAGAGTTTAGTAAGGCTTGTAAAATCTACTTAAAATCCACTTAAGCAGGTGAGTAAATACCTGGTGGGTTAGTCCAAGCAGAGCTCCAGGCTATCACAGCTAGTCAGAATCTGCAGGAATTCTGGGTTTTGAGCAGTCTGAACCATTCCTTCACAAACTTATGCAAGCTACTTGCCCCCTGTTCTTTTTTTGATTGATGTATCTATCAATTGTATTTAAGATCTGTCTCTCTCACAGGGTGCTGTGAAGTGCAATATTAATACAATCCTTGATACTTTGATGAAAAGAACAATGTACAAATGCATTGTATTAGGGAAGCATTACTACATGACTAACTTTATTGGAACATCAGGAAAAGTGCTTTGCAGCTGATGAGCTGTCAAATTTGTGTATCGTGCACACCTATTGCTTTCAAGTAGTGCATATTTAACCAGTGTCAGCTATAATTACATTGCTTTTTGCAAAACAGCAAAGGATTCACATTTCCTGGTATCTTCTAAGAAAATGTAAAAGCAGTACTGCTACTTGCCAGATCTGATAAGGAGGGGGCCTATGTCACTCTGAAATGGTGCTTTTTCTAGCAAGTTAGATATAAAAGACTTATTATCCATCTCATTTAGTAGTATGATAGCAATTGTTTCTTTTTGGTAGGATGAAGAACTATGATGCCTTTGGAAAGATTCTAGAAGACCTGTCAAATCTGTATCAAATTTCAGGAAACAGGTTGCAACTAGTTTTTGCTTGAAAAACATTTAAAATCCATAGCCTAGCTTCTGTTTACTTACAAAAATAATAATTTGTCTTCTCTCTCTCCCAGCGAAATGAAAGCTAAGGGATACCTTGCTTTGCAGGCCCTTGAAAAAGATCTTTATTCAATGTCTCTTCTAGACAGGTAACTTGAAGCCTACCTCTTTCTCCTTTTCCCTCCACCCCCTTCATTTCACTAAAAAATAAGTTAACTGATCTAATTATAGAGCAGGATGTGGAAGGCTAATGAGTTTTCTCCCACTGGAAAGCTTGAAGCCTTTCTGCAGTTTGCCAACCCCAGGCAAGCCAAACAAGACGATCTACTGAACTCCTGTGCTTTATCTCAGAGACTTGCTGGGAAACTGGTTGGTTGCAGAGCTTGGGTGTGTGTGCATGTGACCACCCACTAGGAGCAAACAGTGCATCTGAAAGTCAGCAGTCATGTTTAGATCTCCCTGTGGCAGAAGTAAAATATACCTTTTGGGGTCCTGCTGTTTGGGTATCTCATTTTGTGCTCAGATTTTAGATCAGGAGTAGTGGATGCTAGCTTTCCTCCTATCCTTCCTTTTCTCATTTCTCCTTTGAAAGAGTAGGATTACAGATAAATGGGGAACAGATTTTCCGAAACTCTCTTTTCAGAAAATCAGAGTTGAGGGTAGTGCTTTCCTTCTGGATTTTTGAAGCATCTTTTTTGATATCTTGCCTATTAAGTACTCTCGGCAAGCATGGCCTTCTGTAACTTGAAATACACTTTTGGCTTATTTTTGTACAGTATTCCCTTATGAAGCATACTAACTCCATGAACAAATTTACCATATCCTTGCTGATCACTGATATCTCATAAATATTATTTATGAGTTAAATAGAGTATTCGTCCCATCTATGATATAAGTTAATGCACTGCAGAGTTTTAATACACAGCTGTTTAATTGTATGGCTGTATGTATTCAGCTGTACCATCACATCTGAGGTTAGAGATTGGTTCTGTTTGAGTTAGATTATCCAGGTTATTTCCTCACTCTTTGCTCAACCTGCCAATCCAATATTTTTGTCCCCTTGCATTTCTGATAAATAGCACATCACATTGCAATATGAAACAGCTCAGATACAAGGTTGAAACTGGAAGCTCAAGTCCTAGGAGTAATGCATGAGTGGAATGACTGTGTTTTGGAAGCTGTCATAACAAATGGAGACACAACCTACTTCCAAGAAAGCCTTGTCTCCCTTTGATTAAGGGTGCAAATTATCCTTTACTTTAGCCTAGCTAGCACTGCAACTCAGGAAACACTAATCAAGATGTGTTTTGAACTAGAACACAGGATGTAAACAGAGTTACTGAAGTACTTCATGGAAAAGTAGGACACCTGGTGCCAAGAACTGGAGGTGATTTTTTTTTTTCCTTTTCTTTCTTCATTGATTCCAAGAATTGTAATAAAAAACCCTACTGAGTTGATCTTTGTTTACAGTAAAGATCCTCTATTATAAATAAAACATGCTGTAGGGACTTACTGTCTGTATTCTCAGATAGTGTACAGACATACAGAAGGAGAAAATACAAAGAGATCAGGTGGTTTATCAGCTACTGCAACATTGACTTTGCAGCAGCCTAAAAGCGAAGCCAGCAATATTCTGAGATTATGTGGGAAACCACAGTTTGGGAGTAACTGCAAGATGACAGCTGTACTAGCTGAGATAATACTCATGTTGCCTAAAAGGCAAATACAGTCAGTTGATAAGTTTTTTGGCTCATATACCCTGTCAGAAGTGAACTTTAACTGTTAACGTGTTATAGTTCATAAAAGTACTTCTAATACATGCTACTGCTATCCTGTTGCACAGGTTGATGTGAGTGTCCCTTATGCAAGTATTACAACTTTCTCTTCTATTTCAGACTAGTCACTGAAAGTTAGCAGTTCAGCTAGTATTTTTAAGGCTGAACAACAGGTTATTGTGCAAGAGATAGAAACTTAATCTAATCTTTTCAAAGATGTCTGATGACTTTATACACTGAGGGTTTAGCTGTTAAATGCTGACTAAGAAAATGCTGTGATTTGAAGATAAACTGTAATTAGAGATGTACTCTTACGAGGAATCGCCTCCTGCCCACCTACACTGCTCTTGGTTTTTTCCCCTTTGTGTCAATATGCCTAACATATTTCCTCTATTGACATGTGTAGTAACCATTTTTTTTTATTCCTCAGGAACTCCTATGAATATTGAATTTTACATTTCTCCCTATCAAGTTTTGGAAGCAGAACTAAATCCTGGTAAAGCTAGAAAAGCAGAAATAACTAATGTGATAACTTTTTCAGCACTACCTGTTTCATTAAGCAAAGTTCATTAATGAAACTCAGAAATAAGATTTAAAATTCTAGTTTAGCAGAATGATTTGTGTGATGCACTTTAGCACAATTATAACGTACATCTGGAAACTACTTTCCCATTTCTTGGCTGTTAACCCAAATTGAAGTGAGAGTGATATCAAACAAAATAACTGCCTAGCCAGCATGACAATGACTGGTGGTTGCTTGATCCATTTCATGGCATGTCCCAAAAGCAGCTACTGCTGCTATCACCATTGGGCAACTTTGGCATTTTGGGTGTGGTCTGTGCAGGCTTCTCCTTGCTGCCCAAGCCATTGTGGCTGTCAGTTCGATCTGACTTTTAAAAGACCTTACCATTGCGTGTTTTGTACGCATAGGATTAATCTACACTGACACAAGGGAAATAACGCACTTCTCTTTCTACCTCAGGTTCTCAGGTATGTGGAACAAAAACAGTTGTAACTGTTGAAGGCACAGATACACTCCACAAACTTCCTCTTTCTCCACTGCTTGTAGATTCTCAAGCTGGAGAGGACGGGTGAGGCTCTGGACACTTCTCAATACAGAAATGGATTTACAAGTCATTGGCACTAACCTCAGCGTAACTTACATTTAGCCTCTGCTAAAACAGGAAGCTCTGTTTTATTGATAGCATTATGCTCCATAGCTACACCCTCTATAACCTGTGGCTTTTACAATTTTCCCAAATGGACTTCCAAGTTACTGTGTTCATATTTAGCTGTGTCAATTGCATTGAACTATAGATTTATTCATAGATTTGAAGCCAGAAGGAGCCACTAGAACAACATTACTTAACTTCCTAGTATTCAGTAAGCAACTCCTGCATAGTTTCAGAACAAATAAAGCATATATTGAGGGATATTACACCTTAACTATCCAAAATAGTTTGTCATCCCACCACGGATACTGACACCCCATCTCTCTCTATTTCAGTGCTAGGCTAGAGAGAAAGTCTGAAGTCATTCTCCAAAATAAATCATTATAGAACAATTTATAGCAAACATCCTTGTGTACTGTTCCTCATTTTCTGGTGGCTCACTTTTCCTTTCTGCCAATGTTTGCATTAACCTTGTTTTAAAACATTAAAGGCTATAGTTGCATTTATCAAGCAAAACTTTTCTCAAGACAGAAAAAGTAAGGAATGTAGTAAACCACTCAGGACCTGATAGTGGCCTTGCACTAAGAGTCCTTGTTATGTCAATTTCTGTAACAAGCTTTCATTCTGACTTCGTTTTTTTTCCCAGCAACCCTGCTTTTTTGCCACTGACTGATGAACTCAGCACAGATTTGCCAGCTTTTTTTGTGTTGAAGTTTCACCAGCCTATTCCTATGTCCTCATCCATTATTGAAGAGATACAGAGGCTCACAGGCATGTTGTAATTGTTTTTAAGACTAAATACTTCTGTGACTATGCATTGCTTATTTGCTTTTTATTTCCCTGTGTTAATGTTGTAAGAGGAAAAACTGGTTTCTGGGGCAGAACCAGGGTGTTCTGTTCTATCAGCCCAAGTGTAACATCTTAGCAACCAGTGCAAAACACAAAAGTTCAAAGAAAGACATGACAATTACAGGCAAAGCTGTTAAACACTCTACCTCAAATTCCCATTAGCAAAAAAGGGAATAAGAAAGGAGATTAATGTTTTTGTCTTTTCAAAACATCGGCTTTGTTTTTAATACTAGCTTTCATGTACAGTCATAACCTAAATGCTAATAAAAATATCACCTGGTTTCAGGAATTCAGATTGCTGGCTTGAAACTAGCTCCTCTGTATGAGCTGATTGTTCAGTCTACCCTTAAAGAAAAATGCAGTGAAGACTTGTCTACACATAAATCCTGTTTCTTTGTGGTGAGTCTAGTGTGCATTTGACACACACTCTGCCCTTGTGCAAGATATATACTGAATTCTATTTCCCCATAAGCAAGCAATGCAGACTTCCCAGAATCCCAACAGTATTTAAATGCTCTTTAGGAAATAGTTCAAGTTATTTATGAAACAATATTAGATCCTTTCAAGTAAGTGATCTTCTCATCCTCATTAATGAAACACTGCGTGCATGGCTGCTGAAGTCATACTAATTTGTCTGTGTGTAACCCAAATATTTACTTGTCTAAAAATTGCTCAGAACTTTATCATTAACGCCTTAAAAAGAAGGAAACTTATTAGCTGGTGTGAGGAGCAAGTCCCAAGATGGTACTTACCTAGATTTTTGAAGGTCTTTATCATGCTGCATGTCACGCTGCATATCATGCTGTTTTAAGAAAAATGATTTCTTAAATAACACTGAGAAAACCGATTCCTTTTAAAGGGACTGGCAGGAAGAAAAGTGTGAAGTGTTATGATAGTGATGTAAATTACTATCTAGAGCCATGGTTGTTTAACTGTAGATGGCTTCCCTTTTAATAACTGTTTTATGAAAAAATATTTAATTTAGGCTGTATTAGATGTAAAGGAAAAGTTTTAGAATAGAAAATGGTGGCTAAGATGCTTTCTGCCAGACTTATGTACAGGGCAACTACAAGACAAGCTTCAAAGATCTACTTTTTTTTGCTAGGAAACATAAATTTTGCAATTCATGGCAGCAAAAGAAGAGGGCACTTCATTCTCTTCTACTAGCAGTGTTAGCAGAACCATTGCCTACATGGTTCTTGGAATCTGAGGTGGTGTTACAGAAGGTAGTAGTAAGTTTACACCATGCTAAAATAAGGTTTAGCAAAGCTCTCCTCTATAAAACCCATAATATGGGATTAATTTTTCATTTCATTAGATACACACAAAAGGCTCTGTAACTCTTCAGCAATTCCCTAAAATATTAGTACTCGCTGGGAGATTGTTTTGCTTCTGAGTTTAAAGATTTTATGTCTAGAAATAAATTATTAAATTGAATTCTAACCTTGAAAGGAATGTAGGGGAAACCCTTTTGCTCCATGAATGCACAAGAAAAAGCTCTTTTATTCTGCTCTTCAGCTTTTCTCAATGTAGACCCTGCTAATTAACTGCCCTGTTCTTAAGGTGACATTTCCCATTTGGCATCCTGAAGTAGATACCACAATATTGCACTTCTAATTTTGTCATAGAATCACTGTCAACATGGACAGGTGGCAATTTTTTCTTACTATCTCCTCTTCAAATGAATCATCGGGAGATACTCTAGCCAAACACGCTTCTCTAAAGAAAGCAGTAGTGATGGAGGGACGAACAACATATGATGCCCCCAAGAGATTTCAGGCAAAACTGCTATCCTATTTGTACAACTGTCAAGCAGCACTACTAAGATATTCTTCTGAGAGAAGATCTTGGTTGTTAACATTTCTTAAAGTAGTTGGAAGAATTGGTGGCACTTGAACTCCTGACCACTTGGCTTTGGGTATATTCACCTAATTTGGATGCATTTGGGAGGGACAGTAGATCTCATTTAGCTTCCTCTAAGGATTATATTTCTACTGAAATGCAGAAAGACATGATGGACATGCTAGAAGTGTGTCTTCCAAAACTGTTTGTGCCGTCAGATTGTGCGGTTGCCTGATAACATCAAGCTTTACTTTCTTGTTTTCAGTGCTTGAAATATCACCATAGTTGTTGTTCAGTCTCTTCCAGATTGCCCAAAGCACTGTTACTTCATAAACAAGGGCTCAGAAAAATCAGATTTAGCAGGAACCTTGGTCAGTAAAATCCCATTTAGCCATCCGAAGTGCGTGCCTGGCGTAATAGAGATTCTTCGACATCAAGTGGCATATAACAGTCTTATTAGCAGCTGTGTCTCTGAGAAGCATATAAATGAAGGTAAATTGTGTGGTTGGAAGTAATGGTAGAGTATTAGAGAGAAAGTAGCTTCTAAGCTGGATGTTAACAGATTTACTGCTCACTTGCCAAAGCTGTCATTACTTGTGGAGTATTTTAAATGATAAAAAAAATCCTTAATTCTACAATTACACTCTGTTGAATAAGTTTTTTTAAAAATCGCCTAGGCCTGACACTTCTATAAGCATAAACTAAGCTGCCAAAGTAATGAATAATTAGATTCTACTGTATCAGTATTTTTTAAATTCTGGCATGTGATTCAGCCAAAAAGAGTCCAGGTTCAATGGGTGGATATCACTAAATAGTAATTTTATTTCTAGATGATTCAGAACTGCTTTACTTTGAAGTGGTACCACACAAGAACACCAGCTTTTCTGTCTTTTTCCTTCATCCTGTGAAAGAGAATTTAGCCTGTGGTATGTGTTGAATAATTGATACTGTCCTCTTTATTGGGCTGACAAGGGACTTGGTTCTATCTATCTAGGCTCTTGCACTATGCTTCTCAGTTACAAATACATTCTAAGGGCTACTCTCAATGGTGTGCAACCCATGAAAAACACTTGTGTATAAATTTATACACAAGTAGCACTTTTGTATAAATTGCTTACTAAAAAGTGTTTTGTATTCAACATAAACCAGAAAGTAAATGCAAATATTCAAGTCCTATTCTGTCTTGGTCTGCAGTCAATTAATAAATTGTACTAAATTCTACTATTTCTGATTTAAGTATACTAGGAAAAAGCAAGTCTTATGTAAGAGCATTGCTGCAAGCCCCTTCCCATTAACTTCAGTCTTACCTCTCTTGAAGCATCAGAATGAAAGGATGGTTTTCAATGTTTATAAAAATGTTTATTTTGAAATACTTATATTCTGTTCTTAGTGATAATTGATGTTATAACCTCCAGAGAAGTCCAATGTCACCTTCATTTAAATCCTCAAGATCCAACTCTAAATTCTAGTGATGATTTTATAGCAAGAGCTGTGAAGCGGTAAGTAGTTTTATTTTATTTCATAACAGATGGAATGAACCTCAGATGTCCATTTAATAGAAATGCGTGCTCACAATGCCATAAATGCAGCAACCAGAAAACTTCACTCTAGTAAAAAGTTGTAATAGTGAGAATAAGTTACTTTAGTGTCTTAAGTATCTCTTTCAAAAATTTTAAACATTAATAGTGATGGAAAGTGTTTCTTTCTAGTAGAAAGCATGTGAGGCAGGGAAACACTTTCGAATGAATAGAGTTTTACCTTTTATAAAGATGCTTTTTTCTTTTGTAAACATGCTTTTCTGAAGACTGGCTGATGACAGTCTCATGACTGGTATAACTTAGAATAGCATGGAAAGGACTTTTTCTACATCTACCTAATACCAATCAGTGCTGCTTTTCAGAAGGTGACGTGTATATGGCATGTTTACAACACTGTCTCTGGCTTGTTTTCTGAAACAAATTCCAAGAGAGGCAAGTTGCTGTGATATATGAACATATGCTAGAGAAAGGACTGAGAGCACTAATTCATTTGGCGTAAGCTAGCATACAACTATTATCTATTTGATGTCAGCAAGATCAATGCAGGCTGGATTTTGAACCTGTTTAATTAGCCTGCCCTTTAAGTCAGAAGATACTAGATACTATTCCCGGAACCAGGTAACTCTATTGTTAGAGTGGAAAAAAACTAGATAGTGTTTTAGAGAAGATATGCTCTGCACCTGTCCTATACAAAACATTAAAGTTACAATTATAAAACTCAGCAAGAATGAATATATTTCAATATTATTAGGTTTTCATTAAAAGCACCTTACGACTTTTTTTTTTTTTGACCAAACCCTCCCACTATTTCTATCAAAGCTTCTTTGCATGCGAAGCTCAAAGATCCAGCACCTGATTTCATTGTGTCAACATATGTTTCCAGTATAGCACATGTAGGTACATTCTAGTTACAATGTAATGCCTATTAGGTTGTACAAAGCAAAAAGATGCAAGGAGGTAGTGCTGTTTTTCACCACACCTATCATTCAGGTGCCAGCCACAGTTTAAAAAAAGAAGTACGCTGAAGAACGGATTAAGTCTGTAGTAGTGACTAATGTTTCATTTCTTCCTTCAGTTGCATGTCAGTCCCAGTTGTCATGAGAGCTATTTTCAGGAACGCTGCCAAGGTGAAAGCTGATAGTGAAACACAAGAGATGGAAGTAGACACGAAACAAAAACCTGAACCACCATGTGAGCAAATTACGGATTCTAATAGTCTTGAAGAAAGTCTTTCTGTGGCTGGTCAGCAAGATTTGGCAGTGACAGATAAGCCAAGTATTACAGACAGCCCAAAACAAAATCTCTCCACAGCCAAACTGGAAACTCTGGGTGATAACATGGAAAAAAGTAATCCCACAGTAAGCACAGAAACTTCGTGCACAGTGGAGGAAAGTAATTCCACAGCTAGTACAGAAGCTGTTATGACAGATAAGTAAAACACACAATCTACTGTTTGATAATCAAACAAGAAAGAAATATTTTTCCTGGCGTATTGCTTTTGCAGAAGTCGTTGGAGAGAACTTGGCAAGCTCACTGTCTACTTAGTAATTTGTGAATGGAGTTTCCTCTTTGCACACTATTAAATACATGGAAGTAATACTCTTGAATTTGTCTTTTTAAACTTCCAAATTTGGAAAGTCTAACACTGCTTTAGTAACCTTTATTTTTGTCTGCACTATATTCTACCACAGTATAGAAGAAATTTCTGTCTAACATATGTGATACAGGCTATAACATCACACATGCATTTGCAGAAAAGTAATGCTTATCCATGTCAGCATTATGCTAAATAAATTGAGAAAAAGAAAGTTGTTTGAACAATTTTGTACATACGTAATTAATGCAGACAGCCCTATTTGTCCACTATTTCAAAAACAGGTTCAGTAAGAGACTCTTAATTGCAGTTCTGTTTTCCCCTAATTTAGAAGTGGCACTGAGTCTACCAACTCTGTGGCAAGATAATAGAGTCTTTAGTAAGAAAATTGTAAACTCCGTCTCTGAAAATCAAGTAATTTTTACCTTAGCTTTTTTCTGGCCTCAAAGTATAAAACTGTTTTGTGATTTAAATTTTTTTTTAAAAGTATAGTTAAGTCAGCTGTTCAAAATTTCAGTTTGTCTCTGTCTAGACCTGCTTTGTAAACTCCTAACTCGCTGTAAATCAGTTTAGTTAGTGTAAAACAGAAATAGGCATTCACAAAGAAAAGACTTCCTGACCAGAGCAATCTGCAGCTACAGTTAAGGCAAGCAACGGGGAAAGGAGGCAAATATAAAATGTTGGCACAGAAATACAAAGTTGTCAGAAATATGCATTTGTGGCTGACATGTTTCTAAGAGAAGGTGAATAAACCTGGCTTCCTTGAAGAGTATGGGAAAAATATGGAAAGAGAGTTCAGGCTAGAAGGACCGGCAAAATAAATACAAAAATAACACAAGGAAGTTCATTAGACTGGTAACGTATTCAGCGTGCTCTAACAGGCTAAGAGTAGATGGTCTAAAAGTAAAACAATGGAATTTTCAGTAATTCCGCATTTGAAAAGAATGGTATATTTTCAGCAAAAGTGAAATAAATAGAAATAGTAGAAGAAAAAATAGTTTTTAACTGTGAAAGTGCTCTGCATAGTGGTTACAAAAGATAAGAAGAATTGCACAAAAGGTAAAAAATTCCTGTATTTTATATAGTGACTAGAGAGAGTCACAGCACTCTAGAAATCAGCAGCAAATCCTGTTCTATTTCGCATAGAGTTAGCATATCACCAACAGCAGCTTATTCTGCAAGAATAGCTTGTCCATAGCACTGGGCATTTATTTTTTAAATATTAGAAGAGACCTATTTAGAGGGACTATTTAAGGGACCTGCTCCATTTCCAAACTGCTGCCAAAAGAAAAAGTGAGGGTGAAACGATAGCTTCTGACACAGAACAGAAACATGTTTAGTAAATCTTTGTAGAGCTTTAAAAGGAATTTCCCCTTTCTGTGAAAGTTATGTTTAAGATTGAAAGAAAGGGGTTTTTTTGCCAGGAGCCAAAACATGGTGAAGATTTACAGAAATTACCTCTACTGGGAAGTATCAAAATCAGATTTCTCTAAAACGAAGTGGTGCATCAGCCTGTACATGTTCCACAAACGGAGAATAAAATCCAGCTGAGGTAATTTTAAATACCATGAGACAGAAAAACTAATGTTCCAGCTGCTGGACATGATGGAGCATATCCAGTGATAAGCCCAGTTGCTCTACTAGCCAAATAGTCTGCTTTTTAACCCAAGCAAGGGTTGACCTTTCAGGATCTGTGCAGAGGTTTGCCTTGCTGCACTCAGACTGCAAGGAACCAACCTCACCATTATTTCTACAAATGTTTTCACCAGAGCTGCCAACGTCTTCATGTTTTCCAGCTTTAGCTTCATTATACTCTGTCCCAGTGGGAGCTGTGTGATTAAGGTCCATGTCCTGAACAGAATTTAAAACGTGTCCAAGATGTGGCTGTTGTTCAATAGAATTCAGATACTTAAGCACATCTTCTTCATGCTTTCCAACCACATCAAGAAGATTATTTATCTTACTTAAAGCAGAATCATGTCCATTAAAATGACACCAGGATAAGAGAGCACTGAAAAGTGAAGAACAACAAAAAAAAAGTAATTACATGTACCCACACAGACCTCCAGTTGTTAAAGGGAGATAGCAATGTGACATGATATCTATACTATATAAATGTATATATGTTTCATTCACATTTTCTGGGAAAATCAAGCAGTAGAACTGAATATTAAGCTTAAATATGTAGATTCAGATAATTTTGGAAGAACAACTGAAGGAGGATTTTTAAGAATGATTACTCTGCCCCCAGGTAGGCAATTCCCTATATTCAAGACCTGAGAATTCTCAGGTTGCTCACTTTGGACAGATTTACAATGCACTTTTCTTTTTTTAAATTAAAACAAAAAAAAACCTGCATGCACATGTACACACCCTCCACACACACACAACCTTAAGGAGTTTGTAACCTACTTCAGGGTTCCTCTGAACTGGCCACATGTAACCATCAGCTCAGCACCGTGTCTGTAACCTTGATTAAAGCCTTCCTGGAGTGCAAGTTCTTTCCCAGCCTCAATTCCATCCCTATAGCCTTCCTATAATAAGAGTAGTGAAACAGGTTGTTCACAAGATGAAAAATTGGACCCATGACAATTTCATAACAATAAAAAAAAAGTTTAAACAAGTATTCAGTCTCTTAAATTATAGCTTCTAGTTTTGAACATCCCTCCCAGCTACATCCCCACTGCCACACCAAAACATGCTTTTTGCAGTGCATTATGATTTACTGATCTGTAAGATCCAGTTCTTTTCCAAAAGGATCCCCAGAAGGTCAGAAAATAAGGAAAGTATTTTTAGAAACATCAAAAAATAAGACAAATCTGCAGGAAAGCATGCTTGCTTTCATGATGACCAACTCCTTTATGAAAAATTCCTTAAAGAATACCACATATAGATTTCTAGACATCTAAAAACACATAGGCTGCAAAGCCTCCCCTTTAGCAGAGGTACTCTTCTGTCTGTAATCCATCTAGCTGTTTTCACAAAACTAATTATTGAGCCTTGCTTCTCTGTTTGCCAGATGTTGCTCAATTCAAGAGTTATACCAGAAAAAAAATGGTGATGGAGTGAGTCACATATAAATACACAAAACGTTGTGATTGCTTTCTGTAAGAAACAGCTAATGATTGTAATGCAAATTAATTTCTTTATATTCTAATCACATTTACCATATAACGTAGAATAATTCTTAACTTTTTTCACATCAAAATTGCAAGTTGTAAGAGTGAAAACTTCTATTTGCTCATGAGAGAAGAAAACTGGTGGCCTTGCCAGAAAAATAGCCAGGAACAAGAATGTTTCTTTATTTTGCCCAACATACATCTCTAACTTCAATAACATTTTATGATTTTGCAGTATCTACTCATAAAATACCAGAGGGATTTGTGTAAGAACACTATAAACAGCCCCTTAAGAAAACCAGTCTTTTCAAGGGACTCAGATGCAGGAAACTTTTCCTTGGAGAATAATACAACAGCTCTATTGTAATACCCTTCCTCATCAACAGCCTACACAACAGCTTCCATTCATGTTCTTCAGCCAAATGCTGTTCACCCGTGAGCAGACGAGCCCTACTGGCTCCACTCTGAATGATAATGTATCTGTTGAAGTAACCTGGGTTTATGTAGTTGTTTTGTTCCCTGTAGAATTCCAGGGAGGGACGGAATGTGGAAACTTGCTTTCATAAAATGTATTTTTCACTAGGAGAATAAATAAGCCACAGAACTACCCAGACCGCAACGTCCAATCGTGGTTGCACATGGAGTTGCACATCTTAAATCTGACTGATGAAGAACTCTACTTAAAAACCCAAAAATCTCATATTTCTTTATTAGCACTGTTTAGCTGTATTGCCCTATGTTTACTAGTGGTATACCTACACGTACGAAGCAAATAGCTCGCATCAGAATTTAGCACTACCTTTTAAAAATGCACATGGTTGTACAGAGTGAGCCAATGTCTTTTGGTAAAACAATACTTTGTTCTGATAGACTACTAGGATAGAGTTTCTGTAAATCCCTGCTAAATTTTCCTGACATTCAGAAGAAACTAAGCCACAATAACTTTTAAGCAGCCACTCTTAGTTTTCCCTTTAAATCAGCCATACGTATATCAAAGTATGTATCAGTAAATCTAAAATGCTTAAAAAGACTATTAAATCATTGTTACAGAAATACCTTCAATCTTTTTTTCATGGTGCTGTTCCATTCTTTCTGTAGTAGATACATCTCATCTGCATCTTCATCAAATATATCCTCACTGGATCGGCTGACTGCAACTTGTACCCAGGACATAACAGCAGTGATGACTATGACCTCTGTTTATGTGGTAAAAAAAATACTGAGAAACTCTCAAAAGTCCCTCTGGCTAAGTATCAGATTAGAAGTATAGGCAAAAAATGTGAATTCTGAAGTCATGTACGGAGCTGATTATTCGACCTGTACGTTTGTTTCCAGATGGAAAACGGATGCTGTTTACCATCAGAGTACATCTGTCAAGAGAAGACAGTCAGATCATCACTGGTAAAGCAACTTCTGTAATTTACGGGGACAACTTGAGACAGTAGTTTCTTGCCTTCTTATGGCAGTGACACGCATATGCATGTTAAATAAGCATTTCTAAATGTTGCTAGTACACAAGCAGCAGGCAGAAACAACTTTATGACTTGATTCTGATAGCAGCTGACGAATAGCCCCATATAGCTTCCATGCAGTGCATTAAGTTATACACATAGGTAATTGCCTGCAGAGCTAATAACTGGCAAGGACTTTCACCTTTGATTTTCAGTTTCCTGGTTACACCAAATACTTAACCATCGTATAAATCTTGAGTAGAAATACTCCTTTATATTTTGAATAAAGAATTTGCTAGTTCTACTGCAGAGGGAAGACGACATAATTGGATTATTTCATCTTTTCTACTGAAGAAAACCTTAAGAGGCCACTCACAACTGATTCATTGCACCGGAGGAAATTCTTACAACCCACAAATGCTGTTTCTTGCACAGGCACCAGCGGCTTTTAGGAAATCGAGGGTCATAAGAGCCATCCCGTGCCCGGCCACGCCGCTTTTCCTGAGACACAACTGGCTGGAGCCTCGCAGCCCGCAGGCTCCCTCCCTGCGGCGGGCGAGAAGTGCACCCCA
>NW_009231041.1:546-7530 GCF_000690835.1 Fulmarus glacialis | reverse complement strand
GGTGTCCGAGCCACGAGGCGGTGAAAGGGGAGGGATCGGGGGGAAGGGACGGGACCTGGACGCCGGTAACCAGCGCTTCGCTGTGAGGGTTTGTTGGGAAGCCCGAGAGGAGCGGACACAGGACGCGGGCGCTGCCATATGAACCCTGATCACGTATCCCAAGTTCAAGCCTTGTGCCCCTTTTAAAGGCTATGGTTTTGTCTAAAAAGCTGCAGCTGGTTTAAAACTAATACATTTTTCTTGGGTAAGTGTATTTTACATTTGTGCAATTCCCACATAGTGTTAATGGGTGCAGGGTAGTAGTCTTGCTATGTTTGTTTTGCTATGGAGAATGTTGTCAAGGCTTAAAAAGCTATGACCTAAGCAAGTTCAAGTATTTGCATTTACTGTGGGTGAAACATGTTTCCTTCCGCCCCCTTCCCCTGGAGATGTTGGCATTTACACTGACAGTAAAATAAAAGAATTACTGTTCAGACTGTTTTTCCCTCCCTCACCGAGTATGATGGTAAAACATTGGTATTAAGACTTAAAAGGCATAATCGTGTGAATTGTAAAGACCTGTCGTGATAAAAGCTTTAAAGGAAATTTGACTATGCTGTACAATGCTGGAGGTGGTCAGTTATACTAATAGGCCACGGTGTCTGCATGTCTCTTGCAATGTTTGGTTTGATTGCTCTACAATTCCTGCAGGGGCTGGTGGTTTTTAGCCTTAGTTTCAGCTTAGAAATACTTTTGGTAAGAAAAAAATGTTACATCTGGTGAGTCTCTTAATTGTGTGGTATAGAAAGTGTTCAAGAAGGAAAGAGGGGAGGAACAAAACAAGGAGTTTGAAATAATACTTCATTGTTTTTAGTCATTTTTAACAAACTTGTTATCCAACTAATGTTTCCGTTTCTCTTGATGGCATATTTGAAAAGATGTTGTTTCTAAAGATGATGTACATTCATGTTTGATGTCATTCTTTGATGTTATTACTCCAAAGGGGATGCCTGAAACCTGTCTTGTAACATTTGCTGACATTCACAAATCTGTTGTTTGTCAGCTGTTCTTGCCTTTGAAGGACATGAAATTCGTTTGCATCCTGATCTGTTCGAAATTGGGTTCCTCAGCTGTCGTCTGGTTGTTAAGAAAGTCTCCTCACTTCTCAGGTTCGTGGTGCCATTGCTGTGAGTACACTTGAAGGGAGACTGCAAAAACTGCTAGATAACCAACAGTAGTACCAGATATGCATAAGTGAACTAAGACTAAGGCAAATCCAGTTGTGTTTTCTGGAGGTAGGTACTGTTTTGGTCAGCAAGTAGGCAACTCATCAAGTTGCTTATGTCTATCTGAGACAAAGGAAATGTGCTCTTTAAAATCATTAGATGGTTTATTTGTCAATGCAGCAGTTAGATTCCATTGTATAAAAGTAAAGATGTATGAAATGGAAGTTACAGCTGAAAAGGCAAAATCAAATTATAAAAATTTAATATTCTGACATAATATTAAAGGAAGATAGTGCAAGCTATTCTGTATACTTAGGTTAAAGGATAAAAAAAGTTTTTAAAATATGCCCAAAAGTTGGTTTCTATGCAAAAGCCTAAGATGTCTCTGAGCATCTAACATGCAGTGTTTTGCTGAACAAGATGCTTTCTGCGTATAACCTAGGTTAGTGGTAGCCTGTGTCATCATTGATCCTAAGCATTAGAGCTGTGACAGACCTTATTTTTTCATGCTGCATTACAGGTCATCTTAAGCTTTTGACTAAACCGCTGTCCTGCCTCAAGCCAGAGCAACAAATACAAATTACAGTTCTTCCTGTCAGCAGTCTGACTGATAACAGCGGACATAACATTCAGATGGTAATCTTTGCAGGAAATGTGTTTTTTGTTTAAGTCAGAGAATAGTTTTAGATGCCCAGTTATGGTTAGATAATAGGCTGTTATGTATAAGGAAGACGTAACAATGGCATATATGGTGCTTTTAATAATATAACTGAAATGGCCACAAAAGAATTAAAACAATTGGACAACCTGGAAACAAAGGAAGAAAAAAGGCTGTTGAATTTTGTAAGTAAAGAACTAATCTCACAGGTATGTCGCAACCTGCATTTTTTATATCCTCAAGTCATTTAAAGGTATCCATGCACACTGGGGAAGTGGTAGTGAAGGCTACATTCAGATTGTGAATGATAAGCATTTGACAGGTCTGCTAAGATACCAGGAAAATATGTTTATGCTTATATATCGCATCAGGAACTGAGAACAATATGTATCTGAGATGTTCCAAGACACAGTAAATAAGCTAAATATATTGAAATACAGATCTTCAAATAATTCAGTGTTTGGAAATGGATTGTGTAAAGTCATTTGCCCAGCCCCCAACTGAAAGTTAATTTCATTTTGATTATAAACCTCAATATTAACAGAAAGGCTCTTATGGAAAATAAACCATTTAAAGCATTTTTTAGTCAGTTTTCTTGCAGAAGTTTACACTTTCTAAGCTGCATCATGCAAAAGCAGAAACTGGAGCATAGTGCTTTATTTATATTGGGGTTTTCATTTATTTGATTAAGTGGTCAAAGACAGAGGGATGGAGGAGCAAGCAGAAATTAATGTAGCTTTACCGCTGGAGAGAGAGGAATGGAAAGAGAAGGGAAAAAGAGAGTCGAACGCTGCTACTCCCTGCTACGACCCTCACTCTGTTCACCCTTGTCTGTGGAGCACTTATCTGCCCTCTGGGGAGCGGTGGTGCCAATCCAGTGTCTCAAGACCAGTGGAAACAAAGGAGGCAAAGAGCATCAGCAATTGCATCTAAGGATTTTACATGGGACTCAGAGTAAAAGTTTCAACAGGGAGAGCCAAGCAGATGGGCCTCATCAATCTTGTTGCTCGGGTGTCTGTGGTCTAGTTTATAGTGAGACTCGTGCACTGGTAGCCATGTCCAGTAGGAAGCTAAATGTGTCCAGCCCTGTTTTCTGGCCGTGAGGCCAACTGGCATGTAATGAGCTGTATCCATGCTATTGAACCCTGCAAAACAGGGTGGCTGCTGCCAAACTCCCGGTGGGGAACAGTGCCTCTGGTGGTTCCCAGAATCTGGGGTTTGCTTGGTGGGGAGCTAGCCGGCCTCCTGTGCTCGGACCTCCTGAACAGTGTAACAGTGTCAGCAGTTCGGTGCCAATGCCTGGGAATAGGCCATGGCACGTTTCATTCCACAAGACATAACATGTGCCTGCTCCCCGTGTCGGTCTTTCTAGCAAAGGCATGAATGCTGCTAAGGCAGTAAGCAGCTATACTGGACTGTCTATTTAAGACTAAGTATTTACAAATTGTTTTTTTTTTTTTTAAATTAACCTTTTTTTCCCCTCCAGATTATGGATCTGATTAGTTTTGCAGGTAGTTAACCTAGAAGTAAGAAAACCCAGAAAAGGGAGGGGGGGTGTTACTTATTCAGAAGTGTGTATCCTAGATCACAAGCAAGAACAGCAAGTGCTCAAAACTACCTCATTGTTTTCTACGAAGGACTATTTTAATACTTCTAATTGCACCAAGCCCCCCAAAGTTACCATCCCATCTGTATGTGCTTTCACCTTACCCGCTGGTTTTTTATAGCAACAAGAAAACCCCACTGAAGTACAGTTCAGATGTGAGTCCTGTACGTAATCTAATAGTCAGTGCTAGACTAAAGGTTTAAACAATGCCTGGTTTGCTTTTCAGCAGAGGATTTCTTTCAGTGCTACTGGGGAAGAAAATTGCTTTGAAATTGCTGAAGTAAGCAGTTAGTCCCGCCTGGTTCTCTGCTTGTCCTGCGCTTCTCTCAATAGGCTTGTATTGCTTGTATCTCCTGCAAAGAACGTGCACAGTTAGTTGCTGAAAGACATTTAAATGAAAGTCCACATTTAGCATGTGACCAGTGCATAAGAGAATTAATCTTGTATTCATAACATACATTCTCTCGTCTCCTTCCCTCTTCAATCCCATCTAATGATTAACAGCCATAGGTCAGTAGTGGTGACTAAGGCCTAGTTAATGAGAAGGCTCCGTTGCTTAGTGGAGTACTGTTGCTCTGTGGAGGTGTGTCTTTCTCACCACTGACTGTGAAGGATGAGCATACTCTTGACTCGGGAGTCTTGGTGCAGTCTTAAAGTTTCATGAGAAACATCCAAGCTAATAATGCAGTAATGTGTGCTTCTGTTAACTACTTTCCTGCATGTCCAGCGCTTTTTTCCCAAAGAATTTATTTGTCAATTATTTAATAAAGAATTTTGGTGATTAGTTCTTGATCTGTCAGTCATTTGCAAACACTTCTTGTAAGAGTTTTAGAGCTAAATCAAATTTCTGTTTGTTAGGTTTTACTGCATATATAAATCACATCATGCAGTTTGAGTTTGCTTACTGCTTACGTGCAGTTCCCAGCCCTTCTAGTATTACTATTTGCGCTTACAAGCACAGAATGTAATTTTCTATGGAAGTCTTCAACATGTGCATATTTTCCAATGGTTTTGTGGCTTAAGCCAGTAATCTCATTTTCTTGAGTATTTGCCAGAATATTTGTGAACAACAATGAAAAAGGAACAAAAATATAGCTAATGCAAATTTAAGTTGTTGGTTTTGTTAATTTAAACTAGTATTTTTGGCAGTTCCTTGAACTGTTTTTGATCCTAGAAACTAGCAACTTACTTGTAAAGGACAAAAGCTCCAATGGCGGCAAACACTGCCAACAAACCAAGGAAGATAAAGACACCTTCTGTTGTTCCTGATGATGACCCTGGAGTTCAGAAAGTAGTTTGATTAAAAGTTAGCCTCGTTTTTACAGTGAGAGAGATTTTCTAAAGAAAACGTCGTTTTTACTTGATTGCTGTAGAGATTGAAGTACACTTAATGCTTCTAATATGCCAAGCATCAGAGGTTAGTGACTTTGGGAGGAGGTGGTGCTTTTACATCCTGATTGGTTTAATTCTCAGTTCCACCAGAGTGTGAGTTGGGCTTTGCCAGTTTTCTCATATAAGCCATGCTCTCGAGACACATGGCTGCCATTCCAGCATGGAAGGGAACGGAGGGTCTTGCTGGCACCCCACGAGGTGAGGCTAATTTGCTCCTTGCCGATTGCTATGCTAGGGAAACGTTTACACTGAGTATAAGAAACTTAATCTCTTTATAAGCTTTAATGTTAGGATCAGCTTCATCTTTCTCTTAGGGATGATGGCCAGGGGGAAAGGGGATAAAAAAGGAGTTTCTTAAATGTTATTGTTTGTTGCAGTCCCATATGCTAAGATGGGAGAGCGTGGCTGAGAGCTTGATGGACTTAGGCTTGTTTGCCTTATCCAAGAGCTGAGGGCTCTGCTTTTTTAACGGGCTTATTCTGGGAAATTAACTTTGGGCTCTGCCTGTCATTGAACTCTGCCTTCTGGTTTGCCATCAACCATTTCACTCACATCTACTCAATTCCATCGTATCTGATGGAAGAAGCCAAATCATTACAAGTAATTTTTTTTTAAGTTTCTGTTAAATATCTTAATTTTCCAGTCCACAGGCTGTACCTTTATTGAGTTTACTGACACTGAGACACATTCTTGGTCCTCATATTAACAACAGTGTTTATACAATGAAGTAACCTAGAGGTGCATATTGGCTTACCTTTCCACTTAATAACTTATAATTGCTATCTATGAAAATCGAGATATCAAATCAGGGTTTACCATTTACGAGGTACATGTGCCTCATATATTTCTCAGTTTGTTGATACAATTGTTTGTGAAGGCTTGACCTCATTCCTAGTTTACACAATATTTTTGCTGAGACTTGTAGGGATTTACCTTATTTTATGAATAAGGTAGGTCCTTGGACTAATTTGCAAAGCAACACATACTGATGGGATGGGTCTAAATCATAGGACTGCAACTCATTCAACAGCAGCTTAAGCAAATTAAGAGCGGATGTTTTGTGCAATGCCTACATAACCCAGGCACAGTCCTGCCAAATTTCAAGGGCCAGATGTTTAGGCACCAAATTATGGGATTTTCAGAAATGCATAAATACTTGCCTTCTCTTGAAATGAGTGGAAAATTGTGCTACATGAGAGATGTTTGCAAACGTTAGATGGGCTCCTCCAGAAGGTGACTCAAAGCAGCAACCTCTCTTAGATCCTAATTCTGCTTTGATTATAGGGGAAGCCCCAAAGTACAACTTAGCTTTGCCCTCTGGAGGAAACCTAGGAAGACCAGCCTTGTTGGGCTAAAGTTAGCCTTTGTGAATACAGTTTTGAAAAATCGTACTGCATACTTATTTTCATCTTTAGGAGCCGGAATGCACTTACAGGTCAGGCACTGTGCCTTAGTCATCATGAACCGATTTCGGTACAGCTAAATTTATACCTAGATTAAATAAAATCAGCCAAAAATACTGTGGCAAATGACCGCAAAGGGTCAGTTGCTTGGTTGATAGTAATTAAGAGTTCAGAAGAGTCACTAGGACATTGTAGTGGGAGGTCACGAGGGCAATGGAGTGGGAGCAGAGAGACAGCATGATCATTTAGACTTCTGACTGAGGCTGAGTTTAATACCTGGTTCTGTCAAAGCCTGCTTTGATAACCATGAGCAAGACACAGTGATACTCATCCAACCAAAGGTAAACCTCCTGTTCTGAAATAGTTACCCTGGGCAGACTCCGTAGCCAATGAATGTTACACAGATCTTTCCAGAACCTGATTCATCTTATCCTCATGTAGAAATAGAAACCTGGTCAAGGTCAATGGGCTACAAAGAGGGCCCAGGGCAGCCAGCTCAGCTGCAGACGTTGATTCTGTCTCAACTGAGCTGAATTCCTCTCTGTTCCTTATATTTCTCCATGTGTGGAGTAAGCTGGCTGGCATGTCCCCCACCTGCTTTTCTGCCCAACAGAGTTATTCTGTGGAAAAACACATTATGGCTTAAGAACTGTTCATATTCTGTGATACTGAAGGGCTTGTATAATTACTGTACTCGTTGGATCGTAAACATAAATCAAA